>NC_057797.1:278454663-278754663 GCF_018294505.1 Triticum aestivum | reverse complement strand
TTCTCGCAGCTTAGCAGCCTACCGTTGCCATACCGCCCCCGCACAGAAGGGCGGTGACAACCCTCGTGCTCCTACGACAGGGTTGTCCTTGCGATACCCGGGGGCCCAACCTCAAGAGGAATTGGCTTCTATAGCCAGGCTGGCTCCGGAGGTCCTTGCTGAGGTCCCAAAGGCTCCAGAGCAGCCGACCCCCGCTGCTGCTGCTAACTTGCCTATCCAGACGTCGGCGCCACCTTCCACTACAAAAAATACACTTTCGTGATGATACATGTTTGTCACAGTCGGTCACGTTTTTTGTCATGCATGTACATCCATGACGATTTTATGACATAATCAAAATAGTCATACTTGTGCTGTCGTAGAAGTGTTCCATGACATTACCGAAATTATCATCATAGAAGTGTCCACTTCCATGACGATAAATCATGCGTCACAGAAGTGCTTTCATCAAGGGTGACTGACACGTGGCATCCACCGTAACGGAACGCCGTTAAGCTATCGGGTCCGGTTTTGGATCTGATAACCCGTTAACACCCCCGACCAATGGGGATTTTCCACGTGTAAAATCATCATTGGCTGGAGGAAACACGTGTCGGATCACCGTTGGGACAGATGTCATCCACTCATTGGACCCAAGGCGCCTATGATACATCGACACGTGGCACGACCAAAGAGAGGCCCTTTCCTGTGAAAAGGCCAGCCTATTTGACTTGGTCAAAAGGTGGCGGGCCGGCCCACGAAAAGCCTATTAATGGTTTGTTCGCATATAACCCATTTACAACCCGCTAAGCCAGGGACCGTTGCGACCTCTCCGAATTAGGCCCAGTACCGTCATCTGGGCCGTCCAATATGATTCTAGCCCATTTTAACTTCCGGCCCATGTATGGCCCATGACGTCTTCTGGCCCATATGAGGCCCTTTATAACTCTTGGCCCATTAACGGCCCGTGGTGAAACTGGCCCGTAATGAATAGTGTATCACTTCATACCCATTAACGACCCATTATTCCATTATCCGTTTCCAGCCCAGGTTATCTTCCGGCCTTCTCAGGGCCCAATTGTTCTTGGGCTCATTTCCAGCATTTGGTTACTTATGGCACGTTACTATCATTTTCTGCTTGTGGGCCAATTCAGCCCGTGGTTACAGTCGGCCCATTTGTGGCCCGTTAATACGTTGGGTCATTTTCATGTCAAAAAAACCCGTTGGGCTATTTTCATATAGTTATCAAATATGGCATATTAACGACCCGTTATGATCCACGAATAGTACGGCCCATGATTGGCAAAATGATGATACGCCCCATACAAGGCCCATGGTCCTACGGCCCATAAAAGGCCCATGGATCGTACGACCCATAGAAGGCCCATGGATCATACGGCTCTTAGAAGGCCCATGGATCTTATGGCCCGTATAGAAGGCCAATGGATCCTACGGCCCGTAGAAGGCCCATGTATCATACGGCCCGCAAGAGGCCCATGGTTACAACAGTCTAAGTGTTGCCATGATTATTTTGGCCTAGTTTCCAAAAATAGGTTATTGTGGCCACTAGAGAAACACAGAAAAAGAACTGAAGTGACTATAAGCAAACAACTAAACAAGACAACAATGAAATAAATAAGCAAGCAATTAATGCTAGACTATTAACGCTATTACACATATTACATCCACTTGGCATCAAAGTTCACCACCAGTGAAAATGTAGGGAACAAAGCAGCATATTACATACACTGGCCGTCAAAATTGGCCACCAGTGCAGATAAACGCGGCAGCAAAACAAGAGCATAACTGAAACAACTTCAGAAGAGCTCAAGAAACGTTATCCTGGGTATCCACCATGCTGGCAATTAGCTTAGAAAGATTATTAGCTTTGTCCTGTTTGGCGCTAAAATCCTCCAACGCTTGCTGTTGCACCAGAAAGTATGCATCTGAACTTCTGCAGTCCTTCCGCTTCTTGTCGCAGCACATCTAATCGATGTCTTTCAGCTTGTAGTTGAGACTCAGGAAACCGAACTGATTCAGACAGTGAGTTTGAATAGCTTGTGCAAGCGGTAGTCGCCATTCACTCAAATACTAAACCAAGACAGGACTTTGGGGTTGTCTCACTGTCTTCGAGATAGTCTTCCTTAGCTATTTTATCAGCTTTGTTGGAGACCAACAAGGATGTGTCACTATCCTGAACCTTATCTGCATTACTTCCTTTACCATTCCTTAATAAGGCACTCTTCCCCAATATTCTGTCAGCATTCTAAAAGAACAAACAAGTAGACACATAACATGTTTAGCATGTACTAGTATATGAAACTCATTTTGGTGAACCAGTTCATTAGTAAGGTGGACATGATTAAACTACCAAGTATTCGATTGCCAAGTACTACTACATAATAAAAGCACCAAACAAACATATATCTATGTCCTATGGTCACTGCATTGTCTTGCCAAATCAAAATAGAGACATGGTTCAAATCATATCAGTTCAAGACAAAGCAGCAGTGAAATAATACAATGCATGGGAAACTACACAGCACAACAAGATTTCAGATGGGTACCATGGGTCTACATGTACAACAACACTATTGGCTCTGTTGTGATGCTAGGAATGTGCATGATATGAGAAGTGAACTGTATACACAATTGAAATTGAAATCAACAGAGCTATTGATAAGAGCAAACCTGTTAAAGAAACATGCGTGAACATACATGCTGTGCCATCGGAGTTTTGATAGGATCCTTCAATTTAAAAATAAGTTTGTATGAGTAAATAAAGTGATACAAGTGCAAAGCACTATGCACGATAGCAATCATAGTTAAAAAAGGCGCGCCTAAGCGAGCGCTTAAGCGCGCCTAGGCTCTAGGCGTTGGCAAAACGCATTGCGCATAACTACGCTTAATCTGTGCATAACTGCGCATAAGCATGCGTTTTGGTCAGTAAAGCGCAAGGAGGTGGCAAAACGCACAATTAACGCCTAGCGCTTTTTTAACTATGATAGCAATGGAATCTTAAATTAGAACAGTTGTTATTCAGGTTTAGGCACTTGTTCTACATGAACAGAGTATAGTAAGACGCAAGAATATAGTGCTTACAAATAGAAAACTAGCTCATAGACCTTCCCACATTCTTCGTTTGGAACCAGTACAGAACAAGGCGTTCCCACTCATCGTCCAGTAAATGTGTCCCAGGAGAACGTAAGGTAATTTGATGAGTTTCTTTGCCAGTGAAGTATGTTTTCTTCAGGTAATTCTGATACTGCCACCAAGCATTCTTGAAGATAGCAGAGGTATTAGCACAGGTTACCTCATCCCGAGTTTCCAAATCGGTCCTTCTTTATAGAGAAAAATGGGAAAATTTGCTGTATTATAACCATCATGGAGGTAGGATGTATGGGACAAAGCAAAGTAATTGCCATGAGTAACATTACTTGCACATAACTCCTGGAAAAACACCTGCAACTGGCATAATATTTCCAAGATGGGAAGATATGCACATACGATTTAACAACATCAAATGCGATAGATGCTAAACTATGACTAGCTGGTTGTGCTTCCTCCATAGGAATAGGCGTACTAACTAGTGGAGTTGGGGTTCGCTGTGGTAGTACTGGCCCTTTGGGCACTGGAGTTGCCTTACTAACTGCTCTTGTTTGGCAGCTCTATCATGGAGATGGTGTTGTGTCAACAGGAACTGGGTTACTATCTGCTGGGGTTGGGGTTAGATTGGGTGAAGCTGGTTCTCTGTCCATCGCAGTAGGGGTACAATCTGCGAGAGTTTGGGTTATGTGTGGTAGGGCTGGTTCTTGTGCATGTACAACCAGGGTGCTATCTCCACCAAGAGGTAGCATTGTTTTATTTGAAGACTGTGTTTTTAGTCCACTAGATACTGGCATCACCCGCTCCTATTCAAATGGCTGATAAACAGGAAACATAGTTGAATGTACAGACATTGTATGAGAGACAGATGCAATAGATAGTGTGGAAAAAACAGGGCATTAAATAGTTGACATGTATATTGTTTAACTAAAACGAATAGCATGACACAATTTCACATATATGATGTCTATCTAAACTGGATAGCATAGCATAACATAATTCAAAGATATGAAGAATAACCAAACAAGATCGCATGACATAATTCACCTACATGTTATCTAAGTAATCAGGATCACATCATTTAATGCACATATGTGATTTATATGCTAAACAGAGGGCATTCGATATGATGTCTGAACTAAGAACATGGTGTTGAATATTGTGTATATGATGTCTAAACTATGCAATGCAAGACACCATATGCATGATATGAGCAGTATAACCGTGCCAAGTTAGAGCATACACCTCGGTGGGGGAATAGGACTGGTCATCTGTCTCTGAATCCATCTCTGAGGAGCTATCGGGACCCAACAAGAGATCTGCTTCGACAGGTAGCACTGTCTGCTCTGAAGGCCTTGTTTTCACTCCAGATTTTTCAATCTCCCACCCAAATGGCTGATTCACAGGAAGAGTAGTTTAATGTACAAACATTGTCGACAAATGGAAATGTAATGAAGAAAAGGATGGGCAAGATATCATTCAAATATATGATGCCTGGTTAAACAGGATGGCATTGCACATTTCACATATATTATGGCTGGCTAAAAGACATGAGACTGCATAATTCCCATATATGATATAGAAACTAAACAGGTGGCATTACAGAACATGTCTAAACTAAGCAGATGACATATATGATGTCAAAAGTAGGCACTGCAAGGCAACATATGCATGATATGACTAACATCATCATGCAAAGGTAGAGCAAACACCTTGGGGGTAAATAGGAGTGTTCAGCGGTGTCTGAATCCGCCTCAGAACAGATATCTTCCTCTAGATTACAATCTGAAGAGGGGTCGGGAGGGTTTGCCATTGAACCCACCATGGAGCGATGTCTGCATGACATTCTATTGTCACGCAAAACTCTTCTCTTTTTCTCTACATGTTCAGCATGACTGTGTACAATATCTGACATGCATACGAAAAAAATATGGTGAGATTATGTATTGATATCATGCAGAAATTTAAAGTGATGGTAACAACCAGTGGATGGATTCAAAAATAATAATAGCAGGCTGATGATTGCTTTAATTTAATAAAAAGACAAATGAGGATTGCTTTACTATTTGTTTCCCACCCAAGATGAACAAGATAGGCATACCCTAGGTGAACCAGATATTAGACAAAGATACTATTCATTGCTTCCTCAATATGTGCCCCACAGCTAATTTAGAACTCAAGTTTGAACATTAATTTGGACCTAACTTGGAGTCCAAGAGGTGAACATGATGTCAAGGTTGAAGCAGCACAAGACAGACATCGTCAATCCCAAGTGGAATTCTAATAGCATCTCCAATAGATGATATAAAATAGAAGTAAAATTTACATCACCAAAAACCACCTGACTACAACAGATGAGGTAAAAACTGTTGACTCTGAACTTAACTGTCGAAACTGAAATTTACTGTGGAATCTGAATGTTACCGTCGAAACTGAACACAATGGTAGCAGGGAGGCACTTGAGATGTAGTTTAGGGACGGCATGCAATTCATCTTCAACCTACACCCCCCCTGAGCCACCAGCCACCACCGGCCGAACCGCCGGCCCCAGCGCTGCCTCGCCGCCTCGAAACAACTCCCCACCGCCGGTCTACCGCCGCCCTGGCCAGCCCTCTAGGCCCCCCGCCCCCACCCTGAACCCTAAGATAGATAGTGGGGTACCTCTTGAGCGAGCCCCTGTCCCTGCTGCGGTTGGTTCTTCTTTAACTCCGGCGAGCCCCCCCACCCCCTGAAAATCGACTGACCCAAAAGTCGATTCAGTCGATTGAAGTGTTGCTAAATCGGAGCAGAGCAGCAGCACAAGCGAGGTGGAGAGCAGCAGCAGCAGCGCGAGCGAGCGAGCGAGAGCTGGGGCAGCAACAACTGGGCGAGCGAGCAATCGAGCGAGAGCTAGAGCAGCAGCAGCGCGAGCGAGAGCCGGAGCAGCAGCATATCCAGCTGGTATGGACGCCGCCGCTGCAGGGGCCTCGCACTGGGGGAGAGCGTCTGTGGAGATGTCGCCCACGGCGCCAGCTTCAAGGTAGCTGCTCCATGGGGGTGCGGGATGGAGCACCGTCGGCGCCGGGAGGTCGGGTTATGGGGAAGTTGCGATGCGATGAGTGTACAACAACTTTGGTGGCGCCGAGTAGGCCTCGGCTTCGTCCGAGGAGTCGGTGAGGATGATGCGGTTCTGTTGGAGCAGGTTAAGGCGGAGCTGTGGGGATGGAGCAGCCGCGACAGACGAGGCGATCGTCGGAGCAGCTCCATGGAGGTGGAGGACGGGACGGCTGGACCAGCGGAACGACGGATCCTCATCCGGGGAGGTGGACGAGGGACGTCGAGCTGTTGCGGTGGACGACGTCATCGGGGAAGAGGCTCTGGCTGTGCAGCGGTGAGGTGGCGGACGGAGGAGGGTGGGGTTTCGCGGCTGGAGCGGAGAGGTTATGGCGGCCTGGGGTTTCGAATGGCAAAAAGGAGGCAACGGGATGGGGTGAACCATGACTTAGGGACACGCTTGTCCAAAATGTAGGGTGTGTTACGAAAGTACCCCCCCACCAATCTGAACTAGCGGTCCTTTCAGCTCAGGGTTAGAAGGGGGATTTCGCGTGTCGGGATTTGGCAGCTGGAGGGAGTTTTCGCATGCGTTGTAATTTCAGGATAGCAAGGCACGGGTTGTGAAGGCGCCGGTTTTGGGAGCACGATATCTGAATTTTCAGGATATAACAAGGCGCGGGTCGAATTTTAGGGACAATATTAACGTGTTATATTGTACTTGTACGTACCAAATCAATTCGCACTTCCCTCAACCAAAAAGAAAACGAGAAAAATAAAACTATTCACACCACACAAAGAGAGAATCTTGCCTCGTTTTACTATAAAAATGTTATTCAAAGCTACTCCCTCCTTCCATCTATATAGGGCCTAATGCGTTTTTCGATGCTAACATTGACCAAATATTTGAGCAATAATATATGACATGCAACTTACACGAAGCACGCCATTAAATTCGTCTGTGAAAGGTTCTTTCAATGATATAATTTTCACATTGTGCATGTCATGTGTTATTAATCTTGTCAATAGTCAAAGGCGGTCTTAAAAACACATTACACCCTATATAGATGGAAGAAGGAGGGAGTATGAATCCATGTTATGTCCAATTAAATTTTTTCGCTTGTTGTATGATGCATGTAACCTACTCATACCAACATTTTAGTTCATTCCAACTGTCTATACTACCGCTGCAATTCGAACTGAATTTGAATTCGTTTCTCTATTTCAATAAGAATCTACAATCATGATTGTTGCCAACTTCAACCATCATTCGTGTATTACCTTAATAACACACCACATGATTACTATAGAGATAGATATGAACTATGTGTACTACATGAACTCGAATTCTATTTTTGAATACACTTGATGTTGATTCCAAATAATAGTACATTTGATGTACTAACTATATATTCATAATCTAAACCATGTTCCATACGTACACCGTGTTTATCACACATAGTATAGTGCCCCGCCCCCTACATTATGACAAGTATTTAGACCTGAGCTGCAAAAGCCACACATTAGCCCAAATTATGATCAATGTTCTATATATTATACGTAGTACTAGCAAGGTGCCCATGCGTTCCACAGAACATCAACATGATCAAGGGGAGGCCTAATTTGCAAATATGGAGAGGGGTGTGGGTATCTTTTTTCAAAATTTCCATAGTTTCCTTCCTATCCGTCAGATATAAATCGGACGACCTATATTGCAGGATGGCAGGCACACCATCATCAACAACTCCGTTTTTTATAAGAGTAGAGATAAAATATATTATATGTAGTATAAAATGTTCATAACCACAGCATTTGTATGACCGTTATATATATTCACACATGCGTCGGCTTAAAACACTATGATAAATTCTTCAAATATCTGAATTCGCTTTTTATAATGAAGTATGATCTCTATTCGTCTTTTACACCCACACAATCCTCGTATCTTTGTAGCTAGCTCTAACTTCCTCTCATGCATGCACACGCCTACATCCCTCTCACCCTCCCTCAGCATTCTCTAGCTCCACCGCGCAAATTTGTCTTTCACTTTAGGTCGTTCACCCATGGTGTGTGTAGGCCCAGCTCCTTCTTTGCGGCACACATCGATCGATATGCCTCTCTAGCCAGGTATGCCTAGCACAAACAACAAGCTTCCTCTCTTCTCTTATCACCGTCCATTCCTCACTCGCACCACCCTTTTCATCGATCTCTTACTCGAACACTCCTTCCCCCTCAATATAGTATGACTCTCGCACCACCTCATAGATGCATCCCTCTCTCTCTATCCTTCTCCATGTGCCTCATTTGCTTCTAACTCACACATGCATGTATACCGATCGATCTCCCAACATATACCTAGGTCGACTTTAACTATTCCCCCCCCCCCATCGATTGACGTACCTCACAAGTTATGTCTCTCCTTTCTCTGACAAAGGACGATTGATCTTCCTATGTAGTTACATCTGCTTACCACAGCCATATCGCCCTCCCCCCCTCATCATTCGTGCATGCCTCCTGACCCATCTCTCACACGCATGTGCATAGACATGAAGCCATCCCCTCTCTTATTAATATTGCAGGCGTGCCCTCTGGTTGTCTAGCAAGCCTATCCTACCATTTGTTAGAAGCAATGCCACTACCACCCCCTCCTACACTGTAGCTATGTCTCTCTCCCAACCTTATTCCTCTCCTACACATATGCGTGGATGCCGATCGATCTCCCTTAATACATGACGTAGATCAATCTCCCTTAATACATGAGGTAGGCCTCTCTCCTCTTCCACATATATACCAGCCATTGTACCTCTATAGTTAATTAGGCCTCCCCCCACCACACACCGATAGTCGAGCGCTATAGGTAGGTATCCATGGCACAGAGACAAACTGCACCTGTCACCTCTCACGTTCCAGTAGGCCAGCCACTCTATATCTTTGACGTGGGCACACACAAATTCGATGGCACTCTTTATCGATCACGCATGCACACACACACATCATCCCTCTGTTCGATTCTATGGACACCTCAAGCCGATGATACCTCCACTCTCTTCTCGTGGATCACCCCTCTATATATATGATATATCCAAGACTCTATTTCACACACATTGTATATGTTACCCAAAAAAAACTCTCACGAACCCACACACTATATCTCTCTACGTTTGTATCTCTCTCACACAACCCCACGTAGGTGGTGTATGTATACAAGAAGACAATATGTGCACCGTGCATATACTCACACTTCGTGCCCAGCCACACCCGCGCGGGTACACAGTGGAGCTCATTTCTGTACAAAATGGCAGCCCACGTGCTCATTTGAACGTGTGTAGCGGTTGTTTACCTACGGAGGTCGTGTACCATGCGTGCATGAAACAAAGTTCGACTTGATGCGTTGGCGCGTTATTTTTAAATAAAGTTATATCACTCAATGGCATGTACACAGAATATAAATTGATTTTTATGGAGAAAAAGGTAGTCTGCTCCACTATATACAATGGAGCCTGCCTGCCTGGTTTGTCTCTCTTGAAAGTATCTCACACAAGGCTGCGGTGGCCTCTCTTTCTCTCTCTCACCATTGGTCACTGATCCGGCCGCATCCCGTCCACCTGCGGAAAGGGATGACGTGCATCGTTTCTTTGTTGGACGGCGCCGAGGCAGCACGTCCCGATCTGTGGTACACGCCGTTCTCTCGGACCAAGCTCCAGCGTGGTAGGGCCTACGCCACCTGCTCGTTGCCGCAGTATGGGTAGATTCCGCCCGCCTCCGCTCACCTAGTTACATCCCGTCGACCTCCAGGTATCCCCTCCGGCCTTGCTCCACTGCCCATCTTCCCACGTTGCTGCATGTGGATCTTCCATAGTTCTTTGCCAAAAACATAGCTCGTCCGGCATACTTTCCATATTGCAATCTCGTCCTCACATCGTTTTAGACAAACACAACCGTGTTGTTATCTTCCCTTGGGACAAGGAATATGCTTCTTTTTCTCGTCGCATGTGTCATCAACTGTTATTGGCCAGTAATTGTTTCCTTTCTACCTCTTTTTTGCAAATAGGGCTATCCATTTCACCTCGTTGCTATTGCGACCTTTTGGTGAACTACACAAATCACTTTTTTCTTAAGAGTGTTTTGTGCAGTTGTACTAAAATGTTACACGGGCAACATCTCTACATTTTAGTGCGACTGCACAAAGGGAGATTGGTTTTGCTCTATCCTCCTCATCCAACTCCAAGCCTAATATTCTCCAACTAGTTAGTCTTAAGAGAGACTGCAAAGGTGAACGACTTCTATTTGTGTGTTTATTGTTTCATCAACA
The DNA here is from genome assembly GCF_018294505.1 of Triticum aestivum. Taxonomy (NCBI): domain Eukaryota; kingdom Viridiplantae; phylum Streptophyta; class Magnoliopsida; order Poales; family Poaceae; genus Triticum; species Triticum aestivum. Next base: position 278,744,237 of record NC_057797.1, on the reverse strand, counting down.
GTCTTCTATTATCGTAATCACACTTAATAACTTTGTAACAGGGACGCTCAGCTCTATTTTAGTAGAACTACACAAAATGATCAGAATGGTGCATGCTCCCGACAGCTAATTTTTTCCCCAACATGCCTTGTTGATTTAGACAGAGCTGGGGGGACGTTGCTGCCAATGAAAGCATGGATCAATTTGAATTTAACACCTTCTCAAAACTTTGTCTTCAGTTGTGATGTAAATATTACTCTCATTTGCTAATAACTGAGATGCATTAGCAAGGAAGTTAGTTTTTTATTGTTTCTGAAAGAGCATCGATGGCAAGACAGACGAAACAAAAGCTGAAAGCTCACACCATTGTACAATTTTATGTCGCTGGAAAATTATTTGGATAGTACGTCAATTATGTAAACAAATGATGGAAGCTTGATAGCATCGCCACAAGCCTCTTCGGCATCCGGGTCCATGTGCCATGCACAAAATTATACGCCTTCGTTCCAAAATATTTATCTTTTTACAAATTTCAAATGGGGATATTTTAGAGTGTAGATTCACTCATTTTGCTTCGTATGTGTACTCCCTCCATTCCTAAATATTTGTCTTTCCAGAGATTTCAACAAGTGGCTACATACGAAGCAAAATGAGTGAATCTACACTCTAAAATATATCTATATACATTCGTATCTAATAGTCCATTTGAATCTCTAAAAAGACAAATATTTGAGTAGTCACTTGTTGAAATCTCTAGAAAGACAAATACTCCGAAGTATATTTAAGAACCGAGGGGGTAGTGCATAGCCGCATGGGAGACTCAGCCCAGTCGTTCCGATGCATTAATAGTGAGTAATGAGCAGTCAAATCATAAGCCCCACCTTTCCCACTATAAGTTGCTCGGAAGAAGCAACAATCAATACACTCTTCTTTGAATCCGCTCATACTACTCCATCCATCACTATTTATAGAGCGCACTTCAAAAAAGGAAAAATCTCTGGGACCAAGGCGACTAGCGATCGGCCTGAAAAATAGCATTGGTAGTTATAGCACGACGTCTATTACTAAAGGAAATAAGGCGGACACACATGCATGCAGTGCTTCCACCCGAGTACACACATGCATGCACTTACTCCACTTCGTAGTACATCGAGAGAAAATTGTGTACTTGATTGCGGTTACCAGGCCTGAATTAGTTGAGCATTAAACCAAACGTGTCTAAAGTCTCTCTGGTGGTGGAAATGCATTGAGATAAATGCATCATAATGAAGCACGCCTTGTAAACTATGACGGAGGGAGGAGTAGTATGAAGGTGCAAAACCAAGTACGCGTATGGCCAGTCGTTCAATGAACCTCCCCTTGTCATATCACTGAGATGTGGGACTGGAGTGTGAGCAAACCGATCTCAATTGACGGCAAAATGGCCAACCCGCCGTTCCTTGAGAGATATGAGGAGCGAGAACACACAGACGGGCTCGCACGGAGGCCAAGTTATATTGGAGCATGGTTGATCGATATCATCATTACATGTTGGGCTACCGTTTTCTGCCCTTCTCCGGAATAAATGTGTACTTTATCAGAGATTGAAAAAATAAGAGTACAAACGCTCCACCATGCAGTTCTAGTAGTAGTACTACTCGTACTACTAAACCTTGCGCTTGTCTCTTCACACCTTCGTGAAGTCGAACAATGATCGTACTCCGCATGTTCGGTACTACAGTGTATGCCTCTGGCAATCTAACACCGAATGAACTGATGCATGTCCACGGCCTGGGCGAGGGTAGGTTGCATTAGTCAAAAGGTGTAGGCGAGCTTCACCTTGTCCTGCAAGCTTCTCCTCGTTCTGCGAGTTGACGAGACACACCAAAAAGTAGTGCTAGTCCATACTCCCTCCTTTCCGGTTAATATGGCTTAATCTTTTTTGCGGGTAAATGAGAGAGCTTTATTCATATATAAGCATTCATAGGACGATCAGCCAAGACACTGGTCACTAGGAACCGAGGTACTGCAAAAATAGAAGTATGAAGCGAGGTGTTTCATCAAGCCAACTCTCGGCCACATTCAAAGTGCTGCAAGCATGGTTCATAGAAAGATGCACCGCAAGGTTTGCTCACATGTTTACATGTTGAATAACAAAAAATAAGGAAAAATTACCGAGCCCTCCTATTTGTAACAGGATATGAGCTAGAATTAAGCGAGAATTGTGGCGAGTGTTCCATGCAATCAACTTCCATTATCACATACAAGAACCCCTGAAGAGAACCAAATGTGTTAAAGATTGCTTTATAACATTTTAAAAATATAATAAGAGTGCAGACGCTCCTCCATCTGGTTCCTAGTACTAGTATAGTACATACCTCTATAGACTATAGTAGTAGTACTAGTACTAGTAAACTTTGCGCTTGGCTATTCGCCTCTTCGGGAAGTCGAACAATAATAGTACTACTATAGTGTATGCTTCTGGCAATCTGACACCGAATTAACTGTTGCACATCCACCGCCTGAGCAAGGGAGAGCTTGCATTAGTCAAAAGTTTCTCCTTGTCCTGCGAGCCACTTCATGCATGCTTCTCTCGTCCTACAAGCTTCTCCTCGTTCGGCAAGTTGATAGGACACAGCAAAGTAATGCTAGTCCATACTTCCTCCTCTCCGGTTAATATGGCTTAATTTCAAACGAGATAAATACACTGCCTATCACTGTATATTTGTAAAAATGCGGTCAGTGGACTTCATAATATGCTCATTGTGCTCAATATATACATTTTCCGGTGTTTATATGGTCACTAGCTCACCCTGGCTGAGTATGTGTGTGCATGCATGTGTAGGTTGAGCACTCGAGCGTGACCATGTGTGTTTTGTCGTGTGCTCGGAAATGCATGCATTAGGGCGTCGCGCGCGTTTTTAGGTCCATGTGTACGTGTGACTATTTCATACACGTAGGGGGAGTACGTGTAGGGGCCACTAAAGGAGCAGTCAAATCACACAGTAAGTTAGATGGAAGAAGCAACCATTATTTCACTCTTCAATGACACGTATGCAATATAAAATCGTTGATATGGAGAGAAAAAGAAAACCACTATATATACACTAGCAGGAGCCTAAGCTACAAGCCTGCTTGCTTGGGTTGCTCTCTTCACAAGCATAGAACGACAGTGGCCACACCGCTGGTCACATATCCGGCCTGATCCCACAGTTGGGCCGAGGGAAGGGAATAATGTTCTACGTAGACGAGGTCGACATCGGCGAGGGAGAAAATCCATAGTCGGCGCGTCCCAATCGGGGGTCACCATGGTATGGGCCGGCTTGCTCCACTGCCGCAGCTCCCCACGTAGCTCCACCTCCATGTCGATCTTTCTCTAATTCTACCGGCTTCTACTTGTGATGAGTTTATGTCTCATGAACTAGTGCCAGTACTATTATTCTAATCACACTTCTTCAATATCTTTGCCATCAGGGATGCTCAGCTCGATTTTAGTGGAATTGCACAAAAGCATCGTATGATCCGAGGGTGCTTGCCATATTTCCTTCGATAGGTTCTACCTGGCCAGGAAATTACATTCTGTTTAGGGTTTAGGGTTTAAGTCCTAGTGACCCCATCAGTAGTTTTTCTTTCATACACGCTCTCAAAAATTTTGTCTTTAGTTGTGAAGCAAATATTGGCTATGATTTGTGAATGATTGAGATGCATCAGCATGCATGTTAGTTTTCCTTTGTATTTTATGGAATGTTGTAACGGGGGCAACCTTGGAGTAGGAACGAAAATGGAGTGGAAAGTTTCCGTTTTTCCAGAGAAAAAATGGAAACAGAGAGAAACCAACATTTCATTTTGTTGGATCGCGCCATCGAGCAAAGCCAGTGTTTAAATCACGTCTGTCACGTTCGTGTCTCACCCTCCTCCACGGCTCGACCCCACACGGTCGCTCGGCATGACAATCACTGCAAACCGAGTATATGATAACTTTCCCGCATACTTGTCGATGGATCGCGCCATGGAGTACTAGTACTACTGGAAGAGATTGACGAGTTGGGGGAGGACAGCTAGTTGTAGCATGGACTCCCAAGAACTTTTTACATGCATGTTGTGGCCGGCTATTGCGACCTTTGAACGCGGAGCAGCCACGTGCACCAGGAAGGGGCGCGGGCGACGCTCTCTCGGCCGGTGCGCCGCTTCAATGCCGGCGCAAGTGAGAGGTCGCGTCCGCTCTAGCCGGGCATGAATGCGGCACTGACCGTTTTGGGAGGGAAGCACGCGCGGGGGATGAAGAGGGTTCGGGTTGGTCAGGAGCGGCCGTGGAAGTGGTCCGGACACTGGCAAACAAGAGATGATGTACGTTAATATTGCCGCGTATATAATTAACAACGTAAATAATGTGCCTGTCAGTGTCAAAACCGGCGGATCTCGGGTAGGGGGTCTCGGACTGTGCGTCTAAGGCGGATGGTAATAGGAGGCAGGGGACACGATGTTTTACCCAGGCTCGGGCCCTCTTGATGGAGGTAAAACCCTACGTCCTGCTTGATTATTCTTGATAATATGAGTAGTACAAGAGTTGATCTACCACGAGATCGGAGAGGCTAAACCCTAGAAGCTAGCCTATGGTATGATTGTATGTTGTCCTACGGACTAAAACCCTCCGGTTTATATAGACACCGGAGGGGGCTAGGGTTACATAAGGTCGGTTACAAAAGAGGAGATATACATATTCGTATCGCCTAGCTTGCCTTCCACGCCAAGTAGAGTCCCATCTGGACACGGGACGAAGTCTTCAATCTTGTATCTTCATAGTCCAACAGCCCGGCCAAAGGATATAGTCCGGCTGTCCGGAGACCCCCTAATCTAGGACTCCCTCAGTAGCCCCTGAACCAGGCTTCAATGACGATGAGTCCGGCGCGCAGTGTTGTCTTCGGCATTGCAAGAAGGGTTCTTCTCCAAATTTCGAACATTTGCTAAGCAGTGTCTGGTCCCATAAATGTTGAACCTCTTGGCTACTGCGCCCAACAAGGGCTATCTTCCACGCGTCGAATGAATGCGAGGCGCCAGGGCATTTTTACATTCGCCCCCCTAGCCAGATAAATAAATTGTCTATTAAAGGGATGGGGATTATTAGATCCAATCCATACCATCCTCCCCAAGCAAGAATCCATCGTAGCGTGCTTCGGAAAGATCCACTCCAGCATGGCTGACCTCCGCAGATCCTCCTCCCGCCCCCGTTGCCCTAAGCTCGGTGATTCGGAGTGGTGTTCAGTCCCACACAGTCGATTAGTCGAACTGCAAACTAAGGGATTTCTCCCTCTGGCATATATGGTGCCCGTCCGAGCCGGGCTCGCCACCTACAATGGCGAGGAGCAAGTGGAGAGCTTCCCCATCCCCTCTACGGGGGAGCGGGTATGCCTTGTCCCTTACTTATTGAGGGGACTCGGATTTCTGATTCATCCGTTCCTCCGCGGGCTCCTGGAGTTTTACGGCCTCCAACTGCATAATTTCACCCCTGCTTCCATTTTACACATCACCGGCTATGTTGCCCTCTGCGAGTTATTCCTGGGCTGCGAGGCTCATTTAGAGCAGTGGAAAAGGTTATTTTGCCTCGTCCCTCGCACACAGAAGGTGTCACTTTATCAAGTGAGTGGAGCCAAAATATGGCGCATCGCCGAAAACGGATACCTGTCTGGTACTCCGAAGAAGACGTCCGAAGGCTGGCCTTCAGAATGGTTTTATATGGAGGATGTCCCCCTTCCGGACCCTGTTCGGCGGGGTCTTCCTGAGTTCAGCAATGCTCCTCTGAAGAAACGCTGAAGTTGGCGCCCGCGGAGCCCCTGAGAGGAAGACAACGGAGAAGTCCTTTACCTGATGAACCGAATTAAAGCACCGGCTCAATCAGGATTGACACTAATCGAGGTTATGTCTATATGCATAATGCGGGAGTGCAACCACTTCAATATCGAGGGCACCCCTTGTGGTGTTTTAATGGGGAAGATGATGCCACCCGTTGCGGGCGTAAGGGTCCGGACAACACTGCCGCCTTTGCAGAAATTATGTCCGAACTGTTCAAGGGAGAGGAAGAGGAGTTCATCCGCATCAAGCCACTGGATGGAATCTCCATGTACAACCCTCCAAGCTGGGTGAGTTATATCTCCTTACTCCCATTCTTCCTGCATTCTCTGTCATAGGTACTCACCTTGCCCATTTGCGGCAGGAACTGCGAAGAGCCATAAGGGAGGTCAGCAGCCCATCTCCACAACCAGAGGACCCCGACCGGGCCCTCGGTCCCGGACTCGAAGAAGATCCGGACATATTCGTGGAGCTGATAGACTGGCAGTTCTATCAATTAAGCTGTGATGACACCATGGTGGCCATTACGGCCTACTAACCCGGACTACTTCCTGCGTCGCACGTAAGAAAACCAAAATCCCAACTCCAAAAACTAGGATCCCCTTTTAGACACTTCACCTACCATATACATATGGTGTTTTACAGGGAAGGCATTCGGGACGCCATGCCGAACCCATAGCAACTCGCCAACAAGAGGCATCGAGGCCGGCCAGATCAAAAAGGAAGGCGGTCAGGACGGACACGCCGGCGCAGAGGTATGACAGAAACCCCGCTCCATGGTTGTCGCCTTTCTTGAAATGTAATGATGTCCATAATTATTTAACAGAAAAAACTCTCGCCGGAATATGTCCGTTGAGGCTGCCGATCACGCTTCCACCAGTCGGGCTCCAGGACCGGACATAGAGGCAGAAGCCGACATGGGGCGGACGTCGGATACTCTCCCTACAGAGGATGCGGATAGGCTATCCGCTACAAATTCAGAAGTGGAGAGCGCCATGAATCATAGGCGCCACCGGGCAGTACTATGCGACGCTTGCTTCTCACCAGAGGCATTTGATGTCACTACTAGGGAAAAGCCTATACACAGAATCTTACCAGCAGCGCGCTTTAAAATCAGGCGTTGTTGCTAAGTAGTAGTAGTGCTGGTTTTTAACCCTCGCTACTCCTAAGTTGATAGCAGTAGCGCTGGTTTTTTACCCTCGCTACTACTAAGCGGTCTCTACCGTGCCCCCCGGGACATGCCATAGTAGTAGCGCGGGTTTTTAACCCTCGCTACTACTAAGTTGATAGCAGTAGCGCTGGTTTTTACCCCTTGCTACTACTAAGCGGTCTCTACCGTGCCCCTAGGTCATGCCATAGTAGTAGCGAGGGTTATAAACCCGCGCTACTACTAAGTTTTTACCCCTCGCTACTACTAAGAGGTCTCAACCGTGCCCCTCCGGGACATGCCATAGTAGTAGCGAGGGGTAAAATCCCTCGCTACTACTAAATGTCCCATTTTCAAACTCTACTCCCCCCCCCCCGGTGGATCGCCTTTTCGGTTATGTAAAAAGCAAAAGAAAATGATAAAAACTTCAAAAATTAAAATCCTTCGAGATGTAGTTATGTTACTACATCTACTAGTTAGGAAAATTTAAAAACTTAAATTTGGACATGTTTTGCAAAAAGTGTAGGGAAAATATAAAATGACTATAACTTTTGCATACGTTGTTAGAAAAAAACGTATAATATATCAAAATGTTTCAAAAATTAAAATCCTTTGATATGTAGTTATGTTACTACATCTACTAGTTAGGAAAATTTAAAAACTTAAATTTGGACATGTTTTGCAAAAAGTGTAGGGAAAAAGTAAAACGGCTATAACTTTTGCATACGATGTCAGAAAAAAAACGTATAATATATCAAAATGTTCAGCACGAAAATCCGCATACAATGGATACTGCCTACGGCCTGTTTGCAAATTTTTAGAATCGTCAAATTCTAAAATAAAAAAAGTTATGCTCAAATTTCAGTTTTTTTTATTTTGGTCAAATCTGGTCAAACTGTGGTCAAACTACTTATTCAAGAAGTATTAGTGTTACTAAATAATTATTCAAGAATATTAGTGTGACTAAATAATTATTTCAGTTTTTTGGAATTTTGGTCAAATCTGGTCAAACTATGGTCATATTTTGGTTAAAATGTGGTCAAACTCCTCATTCAAGAAATATTAGTGTTACTAAATAATTATTGTTTTTTAGAACAATAGTTTTAAACTCAAACAGCGAAATGTGTGACTTCATGCTCAAGCTAAACTCCCGGGGTTAATAGGATTGACATCTTACTATTGTCAGGAAAACAACAAGTGCAGACTTGGAATCGAGGGAGAATAGAACCCGGAAGTTAAGCGTGCTCAGGCTGGAGTAGTGAGAGGATGGGTGACCGTTCGGGAAGTTAGATGATTTAGAATGATGATGGGTGATTAGAGATTAAATTGAGCAGCGATGAGGTTGATTAGAGATTAGAGATTAAAATAATTCAGAAATTTGAAAATTCGCGCTAAAAATTCGAAAAAAAATTCCGCGGGTTAGTAGTAGCGCGGGTTTTTACCCACGCTACTACTAACGAATGTAGTAGTAGCGCGGGTGGCACCCGCGCTGCTGCTATACGTTAGTTGTAGCGCCTTATTAGTAGCGTCGGCCCCCGCGCTGCTAATAGGCCCAAAACCCGCGCTGCTACTAGGCTTTTCCCTAGTAGTGTGCCGTCAATTCTGGAGAGGCGTACCTCCGTGCTGCTCAAGATGGTCTAGCCAGAGCCACGGACCAGTATGTAAAGGATGTACGTGTAAGTAAATCTGACGATTATATGTATCAATAGCCCCTGAAACTTGAAACAGTTAGCAGAACGGATTTACTTATCATCTTATCGTGCATGTTCTTACAGAGAAGAATAGTCAACTGTCACAGGAGCTGGAGGAATGCAATACCCAACTTCGGGCCACTGTTGCCGCACTAAAGGAACCGAAAAAGTCCCCAACTAGTAACATTTCTTTTAAAGAATGATAGGTACCATATAGCATGCGGAATGGCTGCAGGTCTAACAATAGATGTTTGCCGATGAATCCAGAGAGAATCCGGAGGAGCAGCACGTCGTACGAAATCTAAAGGCTGGCGAACGCGTGCTGACTGAGGTCATGCGGGAGAAAAACAATCTCCAAGACGCCAATACCAGGCTGAGCATGGAACTGAAAGATGTTCGAGCCCAGCTTGCGGACTCTGAGAAGGAGAATAAGCGGCTTCGACGCGACATATTTAGTAAGTGCTTGAATGAACCCTTAGTAAAGGGGACGGCGGAGAAGCCGGCTAACAGAGTTATGTCTGCAGGTATGCTGACGGGTCATCCCGCGGAGGAGATGCCCGGGTCTGCGGGTGATCTTCTATCCGAGCTCTCACAACTGCATGAACAAGTTCGGCAGGTGATGCAAGGCATTGCCCAGGCCTTGTGGCCATCCGTCTCCCTGCCAGAAGGCGTTGGAGAGCTTGTGGAGAAGCTGAAGGGAGCACGGTGGAGCTTCTGATTATGGAAGATATCTGCCTGCCTTCAAGGTGCCAGGGAAGCCTGGGCCATGGTGAAGATGCGGTATACCAAGGCTGACCCAAATCACATGGCCGAGGTCGGACCTGTGGGGCCGGACGGGAAAGAGATCCCCGTTAGCTTAGTCTATGGGCAAGTAGAATTAGCCGCAAAATATTCCCAACAGGATTGTAGGCTAGACCGCCTGTTGGATGGTATAGAAGAGGAATTTAGTCAGTCTACATGACTATGTAATTAAAGTGACATGTATAATGCCTTCTAGCAGGAATGTAGATCATTTGTCATGGCGGACCTTTTCGCTTCAACCTCGGGACCCGATACTCCAAAGTGTATCCGAATACCCGCTCAGTTATATAAGAACCAGGGTATGCGTGGAGACCAAGCGTAGGGGTCATTAGTGCTTGAACAGACAAGTGCCCAACTAGTTATGTTATATTACAGGGGTAGTAAGAAACATCTTCCAGGGAGAATAGTTTCGTTAAGGGTTCCTTTCCTCGGTACGCATGCCCTAAAGTTCATGTCCGGACTGCGAGAGGAAATGCAGGAAAAAACATCTGGGGCATATATGGAAAATAAATAAATAAATATCATCTTTTGTTCGCCGACCGAATATTCCCTTAAGAACGCTAGCTTTCGGCTTCACCCAGTCGGAGGTACACATCCGTCTGACCCGGCAGTAACAATCGCAGAGGTGCTCCCCTTATGCCCTAGCCGAATTAACGGGAACATAGGGCATAAATACAAGAGCCAGGCAACCCAGCTTGGCCAAAACTGAAGTCATATCGATGCATATAGTGGTGAAGAAAATGTACATGCGGAAGAATAACACATGTGCGGGGTGTGAAGCCTAGATAGATAATTAAGCTTCTATGTAAGAAGCCCCCAGGTATAATGAGCGCGGTTAGCACATCTATAATGTGCAAGCGAGGCACAATGTGGCACTTGAAGGCCTAGAGAAAGATTAAAAGAAAGAAAGAGAAAAAAGAACGATAATGTATTATGGAAAAAATGGACAGAGGAAGGAGACGAACATAGAGTCCGGCGCTAGGCATAGAATCTTCGGAGCCTGGCTGCGTTCCATGGGTTCGGCTCAAGTCGATTATTCAATGCATCCCGCAGACGGTACGCTCCACCGGTCAGAACTTGGTTAATAATGAAGGTACCTTCCCATTTGGACTCGAGCTTGGACTTTTTCTTCTCCGGCAGGCGTAGAACTAACTCGCCAACGTTATAAGTTTTGGCCAGTACTTCTCTGCTTTGGTATCTGCGAGCATGTTGGTGATAAAATGCGGAACGGGCTTTTGCCACATCGCGCTCCTCCTCCAGGGTGTCCAGACTGCCGATCGAGCTCGGCTTCTCTTTCTTCATACATGCGCACTCGAGGTGAGTCATGAATTATGTCGCAGGGCAAAACTGCCTTTGCGCCGTACACCATAAAGAAGGGTGTATATCCGGTAGTGCGATTCAGCGTCGTCTGCAGCCCCCAGAGTACAGAGTCGAGCTCCTCTACCCAGTGCGTGTTAGACTCCTTTAAGGACCGCACTAATCTGGGTTTAATGCCGCTCATGATAAGACCATTTGCTCGCTCAACTTGGCCGTTGGTTTGTGGGTGATAGACGGAAGCATAATCGAGCTTGATGCCCATGTTGCTGCACCAGAGTTTTACCTCGTCGGCCGTGAAGTTCGTGCCATTGTCCGTGATGATGTTGTGGGGGACGCCATAACGGTGTACAACCCCAAATATGAAGTCTATCACCGGTCCGGATTCAGCTATTTTTAACAGGTTTGGCTTCTATCCATTTGGTGAATTTATCCACCATGACCAATAAGTATTTTTTTTCTTATGGGTTCCCCCTTTAAGGGGTCCAACCATGTCAAGCCCCCAGACCGCGAAAGGCCAGGTAATGGGGATAGCTTGGAGGGCGATTGGTGGCATATGGATTGGGTTTGCAAACAGCTGGCAAATGGCGCAGCGTTGGACCAAGTCATGCATGTCTGTCTGGGCCGTCGGCCAATAAAAACCTGTACGGAAGGCCTTGCTTACAAGGGCCCAGGCTGCGGCGTGGTGACCGCCGAGTCCGGTATGAATTTCTGCCAAAAGCTTCCGCCCTTCCTCTTCGGAGATGCACCTTTGAAGGACTCCGGTAGTACTTTTCTTATACAGCTCTCCCTCGTGGACCCTGTACGCTTTAGATCGCCGCACTATGCAGTGTGCCTCATTTTGGTCCTGGGAAGTTCCTGCCTAGTTAGGTAGGCCAGGAATGGTTCTGTCCATGGGGTGACGACGGCCATTATTACGTGGGATGAAGGTGTTATTTCGGTGGTAGAGTCTCCGATTATGTCAGAGTGTTCGGTATCGGGCATTTTGGCCGAGTCCGGACTATTGTTACCGGTGTCCCCTTCCCGTACCACCGATGGCTTAAACAACCTCTCCAAAAAGATGTTGGGGGGGGGACTGTGTCACGTTTTGCGCCGATACGGGCGAGGATATCCGCCGCCTGATTGTTTTCCCGAGCCACGTGCTGAAATTCGAGCCCCTCAAAGCGAGCTGACATCTTTAGGACGGCGTTTCGATAGGCCGCCTTCTTTGGATCCTTGGCATCTAAGTCTTATTTGGGATATTGCGAGGTTTGAATCCCCACGCACCTCCAGGCGTTGAATGCCCATGGAGACAGCCATCCAAAGACCATGCAACAGAGCTTCGTATTCGACTGCGTTGTTGGAGTCTGTATATTCTATCTGCAGTACACACTGAATGCTACCTCTGGTTGGGGACGTCAGGACGACGACAGCCCCCAGACCCGCCAACATTTTAGAGCCGTCAAAGTGCATGATCCAATTGGAGTATGCGTCGTACTCTTTAGGGAGTTCGGCTTCCGTCCAGTCGGCGACAAAGTCGGCCAATACTTGCGATTTATGGGCTCACCGAGGTTTGTATGTTATGTCGAACGGGAGGAGATCAATGGCCCATTTGGCAATCCAGCCCATAGCGTCGTGGTTGTTTATAATATCATTAAGTGGCACTTCCGAGGCTACTGTAATCGAACACTCTTGAAAGTAGTGTCGCAGCTTCCGGGATGCCATGAATACCGCATAGGCTATCTTTTGGTAATGTGGGTACCGTGATTTGCATGGCGTGAGGACAGTGGATACGTAGTATACCTGCTTTTGAAGAGGGAATTTATGTCCGTCAGCTTCTCGTTCGACGACGAGCACTGCGCTTACAACTTGATGAGTTGCCGCAATTACAACAACATTGGTTCGCCAATGTTTGGCGCGGCCAGGATTGGGTTGGTTGCCAGTATGGCTTTTATTTCTTCCAATCTGGCTGTGGCAGCGTCCGTCCACTCAAAGTGTTCGGTGCGCCGAAGGAGGCGATAAAGGGGTAATGCCTTTTCTCCTAAGCGGGAGATAAAGCAGCTTAGAGCCGCCACACATCCAGTTAGTTTCTGGATTTGTTTGAGGTCCGTTGGGATAGCCAACTGTGACAGAGCTCGGATTTTGGCCGGATTAGCTTCAATTCCTCTACTGGAGACAATGAAGCCCAGGAGCTTTCTAGCTGGTACGCCAAAAACACATTTTTCCGGATTGAGCTTGATGTCATATGTTTGGAGGTTGTCGAATGTGAGCCTCAAGTCGTCTATTAGAGAGTCGACGTGTTTGGTTTTAACGACCACATCATCTACATATGCCTCTACTGTTTTGCCGATCTGTTTCTTCAGACATGTTTGGATCATGCGCTGATATGTTGCGCCGGTGTTTTTGCGCCCAAAAGGCATTGTGTTGAAACAGAGGGGGCCATATGGTGTGATAAATGCAATTGCGGCTTGGTCGGACTCCACCATCTTGATTTGGTGGTAGCCGGATTATGTGTCGAGGAAACACAATGACTCATGTCCTCCGGTAGCATCGATAATTTGATCGATGTGGGGGAGGGGGAAGGGATCCTTTAGGAAAGCCTTGTTGAGGTCCTTGAAATCGACACATAGGCGCCAGGATTTGTCCTTATTTGGTACCATCACTAGGTTTGCTAGCCAGTCCGGGTGTTTTAGTTCACTAATGAATCCGGCCTCCAATAACTTGGCTAGTTCCTCTCCCATAGCCTATCTCTTAGGTTTAGAGAAATGCCGAAGAGCCTGCTTGACCGGCTTGAATCCCTTTAGGATATTGAGGCTATGCTCGGCCAGCCTGCGTGGGATTCCTGGCATATCTGAGGGGTGCCAGGAGAATATGTCCTAATTCTCGCTCAGGAACTCTCGTAGTGCGGCGTCCACGACGGGGTTTAACTGTGCCCCGATGGAGGCTGTTTTTGTAGGGTCCGTTGGGTGGACTTGGAATTTGACTATTTCGTCTGCTGGTTTAAAAGAGGTGGACTTGGATCTCTTGTCAAGTATTACGTCATCCCTGTCCACCGTGGAACGTAGCGCTGTTAATTCCTTGGCCTAGAGGGCTTCGGATAAAGCCTCGAGGGCCAATGCGGCTATTTTGTTTTCGGTGCGGAGTGCTGTGTCTGGATCACTAGCGAGAGTGATGATTCCGTTGGGCCCGGGCATTTTGAGCTTCATGTACCCATAATGGGGTATGGCTTGGAAGATCATGAATGCCTCCCGTCCTAAAAGGGCGTGGTATCCACTACTGAACGGGGCCACTTGGAATGTAATTTCTTCAGACCTATAGTTCTCCGGCATGCCGAATACCACATCTAGTGTGATTTTCCCAGCACAGCGTGCTTCCCTACTGGGGATGATTCCTCTGAAGGTTGTGCTGCTTTGCTCAATGCAGTTCCAGTCTATTTCCATTTTTGAAGAGTTTCCTCATAGATGAGGTTTAATCCACTGCCGCCGTCCATGAGTACTTTGGTGAGTCGAAAGCCGTCCACAATTGGACTGAGGACCGGTGCAGCTGGTGCTCGGGCAGTTTGGAATTTAGGTTCGTCACTGGCGTTGAAGGTAATAGCCGTGTCACTCCATGGATTCATTGCTGCTACGTGGCAGATTTCGGCGAGGCTGCAGAGTGTTCGCTTGCGCCTATTATTTGATGCGAAGGTTTCAAAAACTGTTAATACTGTATTGTTATCCACGGGATGGTGCTATGTGGCATTTGGGATAAGAAGATCCTCACCACTTTTGGCCACCTGCCGGAGTATCCAACATGCTCTAAGGTTGTGCGTTGGTATGGTATCCGCTGTGCTATGAATTTTGCAAGGTCCGTTAAGCCATCCCTCCAATACGGTTCCATGCCCTGTAGAGGGTTTTTGTTTCTTTGCAACTAACTCGGGTGTCCTATGATAGTGCACCCTTTTAATTCGGATTGGGTGTATATCCATCGCACAGTACTTTCGTACTATGGACGCCAAGTCAGTGAAGCGTGATATGTCACGGCGACTTAAGGCGTTAAGGATTCCCTTGTCCGTGTAATTATTGCAGAAAAATGAGACTGCGTCTTCCTCGCGGCACTCCTTAACCGTGTTCATCACAAGGAGGAATCTGGACCAATAATGATGTACTGTTTCATGGGGCTCTTGCCTGATGTGGGAAAGATCGTTTGTGTCTAGGTGGGTGGGTGGAATTGAGTCCGAAAACCTACCCAATCTGAGACCCAGGGGCCGAGGTGTTTCCAATATTGGAATTTCAGGTTCTGGTATGTTGCCCGATAAGTCTGGCCCGCTGCCTGACTCTAGGTTCAGGGCTTGGGTGATGTCCTCCCGTAAGCGGGTATCCGTCTCGGAGAGCTCAGGAATCCAGACATAGTTAGTCCTCAAGATAGAAGAGGAATCGCCGCATTGTTCCTCCACCACCGCAACATGGTGGGTAACCGGTGGAGAGTTAATCTCCCTTTGGTCGGGTTTAAGCCCAATCCGATCATAGTCCATAGCGACTCCCAAGGCGGCGATGCGATCCAAGAGCTCGTTTAGGGAAGAGAGCTCCATTGGATCCATCTGCTCGGCAAATTCTGAGCCGATGTGGAGGTTGTTTTCAATGACACAAGAAGTCATCGTCGGGGCAGCAGCCGAACGGGCAGTCATGATGAAACTGCCTAGCCGGAGAGTTTGGCCGACAGCCAGGGCTCCCCCGGCGGTGATGTTGTTCTTAACAACGAGACAAGGCATCCTTCCTTATGGTGACGGCATAGAGAAACTCTCAATGAAAGCACCAATGTCGGTGTCAAAACTGGTGGATCTCGGGTAGGGGGTCCCGGACTGTGCGTCTAAGGCAGATGGTAACAGAAGGCCGGGGACACAATGTTTTACCCAGGTTCGGGCCCTCTTGATGGAGGTAAGACCCTACGTCCTGCTTGATTATTCTTGATAATATGAGTAGTACAAGAGTTGATCTACCACGAGATCGGAGAGGCTAAACCGTAGAAGCTAGCCTACGGTATGATTGTATGTTGTCCTACGGACTAAAACCCTCCAGTTTATATAGACACCGGAGGGGGCTAGGGTTACACAAGATCGGTTACAAAGGAGGAGATATACATATTCGTATCGCCTAGCTTGCCTTCCACGCCAAGTAGAGTCCCATCCGGACACGGGAAGAAGTCTTCAATCTTGTATCTTCATAGTCCAATAGTCCGGCCAAAGGATATAGTCCGGCTTTCCGGAGACCCCCTAATCCAGGACTCCCTCTGTGCCAATTGGAGAAATATGATTGGAGATGGAGATGGAAATGGATTTTACATAAACACGGATATGCATGTCTATGTCTATGTGTGTGTGCGACAACTCTCGCGACCTAGAAGCAGGGGCGTGTTTTTGATCGAGTTTTCTTTCTTGGTACGTTAAAGAAAATTCCGCCAGTCTTTGTTTTTTTGGGAACGCGCGTATTCTATTTAAAACCATTGTTATGGAGAGATTTTTTTGCTCCATTATAGCCTCTTGTTTGATGGAGTTTCTCGCGTCTCGCTCTCTCACCCTCTCCATATCAAAACAAGATGAAAATGTCCACACTATATCTCTCCTCATCGGTGGTCACAGATCCGGCCGAATCCCGTCCGCTGCGGGAGGTGAGGAGGTGCAGCGTTGACGTTGTCGCCATCGACGATGGAGGAAGCCGATGCACATCGTCCTCTCGGAGGTGGCACTGGCGCGGACTAAGGTCCTCCGCGCCCTTGTTCGCTGCCGTCGTGTGGGCAGATCCCGCCCGCCCGCGTAAGCGACATCTCGCCCACCTGAGGTATCACTTCTTGTCCTGTTCCTGCTCCCCAGGTCACTGCATGCGGGTTTTCTTCTATGCGACTACTCCCCAGCTCCCCATGTATAGTAGCTAGGGTTCGTCGGCTGGTCCAACATCACCTACTATTATAGAGGAAATGCCAGTCAAAAAGTTGCCTGATTTATGCCTCGGTAGAGGTATACATGTTGTTTCGACAAAAAGTACATGGTGGTTGTGCGGTCATTGTCCATATACTCATATTGTTGCTGCTAATCTAATATTGTCACTAGTTAAATGAAGAAATGTTTTTTTCTCGGGTATCATGGTTTAGTTCCCATCAAGATAATCATGATGCTTCTATTTGTTGGTGTACTTTTCATTCTTCTTATTGACAATTGAGATGTCGTTGTTAATCTTGTAAAACAAAGTAACAACACTATATCCCTTTTTATATTTTCGGAAACAGCGATGCGTATCTCCATACCCGAGCATGTCTTCCTCAATTTTTGTGGAACCGTACAAAATTGGATGGCCATGGTTCTTCCTCCTCACTGTCCTCTGCCACGGGGTTCTTCCTTCCTCGAGCTTGATTACTGAGAAATAGACCATAGTCAGGATTTGTCGAACTTCAGAGGTGCCTCACCCAAAGTTGATGCCAAATGGATGATGCATCACCACGATGACCTATCGATGCTCATGGTTGTGCCTCACGGTTGCGTCGGCTGGTGAAGCTGATCGATTTTCAATGAAAAACAAGTAGTCTTCCATCAGTGCTCTTTGATTGTTACCCACAAAGATGATATCCTTCATCTGTTCACCTTGCTTACCTTGGAGACGTGGTCGTCTTTCACGTTGGTGCAATTTTATCACACAATTGGCTATGAACCAAATGTTTCCTCGAAGAAGGATTGACATTGGTACTAAGAGCATAAGCTTTGTATTGATTTCTAAGCCTTCTCACCAAGGTTGTCAGAATCGCGATTCTGAATCGGATTGGAGCTCCAATGGCAGGATCGCAAATCATAGAATCTTCACTATCTGGATCGTAAAAACGTAGATTCTATGAACCAAAATCGTAGAATCAGAGGGGTTAGTTTGGATCGTAAAGTCGTAGAATCGTACAACAGAATCGCGATTCTGACAACCTTGCTTCTCACAACTTTGTCTCCTTCTCCCCTGTAATTTTATTTTTCCAGCTATTAACTTTGATTAAAAAAATGGTGTGGACAAAAACCCAGATGGACATAGTAGCCCTCCATTTTTATTTACTCCGCATATTAGATTTGACTGAAGTCAAACTTTGTAAAGTCTGACCAAGTTTAGGCCGAACACAGCAAACCATAATTATTAGTTCATCGGAAGTACTAGTAGTTTTCTTCACTGGTACGTGAAATCAAGAGTTTCGTTTCATACGTACACAATTTAAAACGATTGTTATGGAGAGAATAAAAAAACCACTCCACTATAAATTAGTCGTATACACGAGTACAATATGGATGCAACTTCATTGACTTTAGTGCACCTGCCTTTGGGTTTATGATAGGTGGCCCCAAAATGTGGCTGGCCCACCTGTCATACAGCCAAAAGCAGGTGCAGTTAAGGCACTGGAGCTCAGTCCGTACTACAGTATATATATAGGGTTACTATTCATCACCCAGGGTGCAGAATAAATTATTCTTCACCCAAGGTAATCTTACGATCGTTTCCTAAATAAATTACGTTTACCATATAAATAGTTACATGCATATTGATTCAATATGTAAAATTTGGTGTAAAAAATAAAAAATAGATTATAAGACCGGAAAAATCACATTTTATGTATATTTTACACTATGTTCTTACATTCGTAATTTTACATAACATAAAATATTTTTTACGGCGAGTAAATATTTTTTTACGTTCTCTCTTTATGTATGAAATAAGACAAAATTTACGAAATGTAAAAATACGCTGCATTGATGTCAAATTAGAGAGGGGGTGAAGAATAACTATACCTCACCCAGAGTGACGAATAGCGTGACCCTATATATATATATATATATATATATATATATATATATATATATAAGCTGGAGCCTCAGCGCGTGTTCGCTAGGGTTTGCACTCTCCACACTCTCGCCGCACTACATATATATATACACGCTAGAGGCTCAGCATTCCTTTGCTTGGGTTTTCTATATTCACAGTCTCTCACCCTCTTCACTAGATCTAAACAAGACTGCATTGTGGCCTCTGTCTCTCTCACCCCCCTCACAACTGGCGAAGGAGGCGGCCGAATCCCGTCGCACCGGGAAGGGGAGGAGGTGTAGCGTTCACTCTATTACCTTCGGCGAGGGAGGCAATCCACTGCCGGCTGCGCTTTTCTCTTTCATCCAGCGCATGTGCAAGAGGTCCACCGACCCATTCTTCCTTGCTGTCGTATGTAGTGTGGGCAGATCCGACCTCCTGCCACATGACTTGCCACATCTCGATGACACTAAGGTATAAGTTTCTTTGAAACCGTCATTGCTGTAGCTGCATGCAGACCTTTTTCAACTCTGTATTCGAATCTAGGCCTTGGTTCAATGAGTAAAGAAGTGTGACGTGGGGTGGAACATGAATCTAGGACGTGGTTCAATGAGGAAATGAGGGAGGGAAAGTTGTATAGACTAGCTATCCAGCCGCTTTGTTTGTCGAAAAGGGAAAAAGGGGGTGACCCAGTACACACATGTGTAAGGAACCGAAGTCTTTGTTGAAAAGGGAAAGAAACTAGGGGGCCGGGTAGTTTGTGCAGGACTAGATTTGCTGCCCTCACATAGGAAAAAGTTTCAAAGAGAATGAATATGGGACCAACATAGATATGGTGCTTGGCTACATACTCTGCATCACCCATTTATATGTGTGGACGCACATGGTGCTGGCATGTCCCATGTCCCATCCACATGATCGTGCAGTGTGTTTTGAGATGTTGTGCTACTTGTATTGGTACTGTTTTAAATAAATGTTGAATTGAAGCTATTGTATTGCTCTCTTTTCCCATTAAGTAGTGAACAAAAATGGTACCAACCCAAACATGATGCTTATTGCTTTGTTACAACAAACTCTGCATCACCCCCTTTATAAGTAGATGGAAGCACATGGTGTTGTTGCGCCCACTCGCCCCTGTAACTGTTTATGATTTTTCTTAATCTAATGCTGATGGTAAAATTAAGCAATGCCACTCTCAGAATTAACTACTGAACTATTTTTAGAGAATTTCTCTGTTAATATGAATCAATGCAACCGTTTTAGAAATGCTATTGTCCTATACTTTGTTTTCCATCAAGATAAGGTAGATTCTTCATTTTGTGGCCTCATGTTTCGTCCTCCTTTATTGGCAGTAATTGTTTCCTGTTTTGCCTCTGTTAAATCAGGGATATCTATTCAACTTGTTGCTATAGCAAACTTAAATATCACACTGGCGACTTTACTTGATTTCAGTGCAACTACACAAAACGAGATTGGATTTCCTATTCGTGTTGGAACATTCGTACGTGATCTTGTGTGCGTCATGACAGGTTGGTACTTGCCTTCATCCACATGATCGTGCAGTGTGTTTTGAGATGTTGTGCTACTTGTATTGGTATTGTTTTAAATACATGTTGAATTGAAGCTATTGTATTGCTGTATTTTCCCATTAAGTAGTGAACAAAAATGGGACCAACCCAGACATTATGCTTGTTGCTTTGTTACAACAAACTCCGCATAACCCATTTATAAGTAGATGGAAGCACATGTTGTTGTTGCGCCCACTCTCCCCTAGAACTGTTTATGGGTTTTGTTAATCTAATGCCGCTGGTAAAATTAAGCAATGCCACTCTAAAATTAACTACTGAATCTTATTTCAAAACTGCAACACTTGTTAGGGATTGGCAAGATTACCATTTTGAGGCCGCATGTTTCATCCTCCTTTATTGGCCAGTAATTGATTCCTTTTTTTCCTCTATTAAAACAGGGATATCTATTGAACTTGTTGCTATTGCGACATTTTGCTTCGCTTAATTTTTGTGGAACTGCACAAAATGAGACCGGATTTCCATATATGTGTTGAGATCTATTTTAGATCTTCCTAAGGAGTTGTTTCAAATCTTGGTCTTGAAAGGTGAGTACCTACTTTCCTCAGAATTAACTACTGAATCTTAGTTCAAAACTGCAACACTTGTTAGGTATCGGTGGGAGTACCATTTCTGTTAGGGATCGGCCGGAGTACATGTTTATGAAATGTATTGTTCAGGTAATGTCTCTGTTATTATATATCAGTTACAGTGTTTTACAAATGGTACTATCCTACTTTGTAGTTCTTTCTACATGTTTAACCAAGGTATTGTTAAGATAATGTCTGCGTTAAAATGAATCAGTCGCATTGTTTGAGGAATGATACTTTTCTTCTTTGTCATTCTTTATACATGTTGAAACAAGGCATTGTTAAGATAATGTCTTAGTTAATATGAATGAATCACACCGATTGAGAATTGCTACTCTCCTGCTTTGTTTCCCATTAAGATAAGGTAGATTAGTAGATGTGTTTCTTCTAGGAGTACAAGTCATCAACCGTTATTTATCAGTAATTGTTTCCCTTATACCTATTGTTTATTACAGGGATATCAAAATTAAAGCTTGGTTCTATTCCGACTTTGATTTTAGTTGAACTGCACAAAACGAGCCAATGTGTCTAAGGCAAACTTCTGCATTAGTGGGTCGACTTGGTCTTACCACATTGCAGAAAGAGTTGCGCTACATTACACAAGGAATGATCGAGAAGCTTCACAGAGTATTAGTAGACGCTGGTGACATGACTAGTCTATAGAGAGCATAGGAAACTCTAAAACATGTGGAGTGCACTAGGCAAAAAGTGCCTAAGCAAGTACATGAAGCCAGGACAGGACTCCAAATCTGTCAATGTCATTCTAAGCAATAATGATGGGGCATCTGGGTATGGTAATCTGTTTACCGTACTTTTAGTTTGTTAGTCCACCAATTGGTGGGTTGACACTGGGGCTAATATTCATGTGTGTGCTGTTTTATCTTTGTTTTCTTGCAGCATATAAATACGATATCCATAGGGATACTTAGCTTGATTTTAGTGGAACTGCATAAAATGTCCAGATGGTTTGTGTCCTCCATAATACTTCATCATGCACAATACATCAAATGGTTCTCTAATCATTCGTCGTCACCTTGAGCCACCGGACAATATGTGTGAATGGTGCTGCCAGCGTCAGCCATTAAGAAGGGTAAGAAGAAAGACAAAAAGGGAGATGGCTGCTTTACTTGTGGTTCGGAGGAACATTTGGCAAACAAGTGCCCAAGCATGTTCCAAGAAGCCAGGACGGGACTCCAAGTCTGTCAATGTCGCTCTAAGCAACAATGATGGGGCATCTGGGTATGGTAATCTGTTTACCGTACTTTCAGTTTGTTAGTCCACCAATTGGTGGGTTGACACTGGGGCTAATATTCATGTGTGTGTTGTTGTATCTTTGTTTTCTTGTAGCATATAAATACGATATCCATAGGGATACTCAGCTTGATTTTAGTGGAACTGCATAAAATGTCCAGATGGTTTGTGTCCTCCATAATACTTCATCATGCACAATACATCGAATGGTTCTCTAATCATTCATCGTCACCTTGAGCCACCGGACAATATGTTTGAATGGTGCTGCCAGCGTCGGCCATTAAGAAGGGTAAGAAGAAAGACAAAAAGGGAGATGGCTGCTTTACTTGTGGTTCGGAGGAACATTTGGCAAACAAGTGCCCAAGCATGTGCCAAGAAGCCAGGACAGGACTCCAAGTCTGTCAATGTCGCTCTAAGCAACAATGATGGGGCATCTGGGTATGGTAATCTGTTTACCGTACTTTCAGTTTGTTAGTCCACCGATTGGTGGATTGACACTGGGCCAATATTCATGTGTGTGCTGATCTGTGTTTGTTTTCTGGCAGCATATAAATACGAAATCCACAGGGATGATCAGCTTGATTTTAGTGGAACCACACAAAATGTTCAGATGGTTCATGTCCTCCATAATACTTCATCTTGCACAATACATTGAATGGTTCAATAATGATTCGTCGTCACCTTGAGCCACCAGACTATCATATGACAAACTGATGACAAACCCTGCCCGTTCCACAATCATAGACATTACATATTTTGAATGGTAAAAGCTTGTCAAAGTTGACATTAGTTTAATATATTGGAATTGGAAAACCTTGTCAATTTTTGCTCATTGATGTTAGCCATAAGACATGCATTTGATATTTTTGAGTGGGACGCCCTTTGCTGTGAGCAACGTCAATCATTTTTTCCTATTCCTGTCTTTAGTTGAGAAGTAAATATTTACTCTGCTGAGATGCATAGTCACATGAATGTTGACTTTTGTAAGATATTTTAAGAGTTTGTTCTGAATATTGTCTATGTAATGCCAGGCCTTGTGTTTGATTGCAAAGTTGAGCTTGGAATGTTGTGGCATGCGGCATCACGAGCTTTTCACCGTGCCTCATGAGAATAATGCTTCGTATTGTTCTGCATCTCGATCTAATGCCGGTGATTTGCTTATTAAGAAGTTCATCATCTTATGTTTCATCCTCTTCTGTTGTTTCCGTGCTTAAGAAGTTCATCGTCTTATGTTTCATTCATAGCCTATACGACAAGTCGGGTAGGTTAGACGTGAAACCATATGATCTTCCGACCAACTCATCATCATAGGCTGTGATTGGATCATCGTTTTCCAACCAAAATCGCTTGTAAAACTGACTCTTGTAAATAAAAGCAGATGGTCTCGGGCGAAGTGCTTGGTTGGTCGATTTCAATTAGTAAAATATACACTGGTCTCTAAAATTGCATGCATAACCCGCCGGTTTTACTTATAGACCTCGGGCCCTCGGTTTCATTATGCATGTATTTTACGCGTTGTTTCCGATGACGAGTAAATTACACTTGTATCTTAATACAGGTGTGAAATAAACCAGAGCTCCCAAGCGCGGCCTTACCATTTCAGTGTCTCGAAGGTGCTCATAGGTGTCCGATGATCCTGGCTTTCTGAATGAGCAGCGGGCGCTGTATCTGACCATCCATAGGGCCCACGAGGCCCTCTCCATCGTCCTTCGAGTTGTTGCGCTCGCCGTGGCGCCGAGCATTGTTAACTTGGTCAATGAACATGAGGATTCAGGAGATGACTTTATTTTGACTGGATGATAGTAGGGACCCACTGGGCCATAGACGTACGTACGGAAGTGCCTCCTTATTATGTATAACTATTTTTTTGCTTCCTCCTGGTTTCCTGACATCACGGTCCCCCACCATTGTCAACCTTTGTAGTCAATATAAACGAGAGAATTGCACAAGGTGCGGACGACAGCTGGGACCAAGCAGCTCGAGCAGTATTTGTGTTTTTGAGGCATGAGCACTACAGAGTTTTTCTTGGCGATGTTTTCGTTCTTCTTCAGAGGAGAGCATGGTATTAACTGGGCGGGTTGTGCGCCGTCTAGCCTAGGAAAGATATGCAGCCCAAATATTAGTTTTTTTCAAGATGAAAATTGCTAGCCCAGCTATACGTTTTTTGAGGAATACCCAGGCATGGTCAACTTGTTATTCTCTGCCCTGCTGGGCTGCAAATCTTTCCTAGGAGGGATGCATTAGGCTTAACAGGAAAATGGGCTTTAAAAATAATAAATGGGATGTAATTATAAAAACTAGGCAGTAACTATAAAAAAATGCACCAAACACGAAATTCATTTATAAAATATTATTTATGGATTTTGAAAATCTTAATTTTTAATTGTTGCGCGCACAATGTTTCGATGGATATTTACGTAATGCAAATTTATATTTAATCTGACTAGGAATTTCGGGATAAAAATATTTCGGATCCCATCAAAAAGTGGGAAATTTTATTGAATTATGTCTTGAGTGGTTGGTTGAAATTATTAATCGTTGTCCTAGCTAGCAAATGGGTTGTACTTTTAACAAAATATAAATGGGTTGTTATAAATTCCATTAGAATTGAAAAATGGGTTGTACATTCTTACAAATCGTAAATGGGCTATAAGTTCTCTGCCACACACTTGTGGGCCTACTAAGTTGATGCGTCCCCTAAAAAAAGAAGTTGACGCGTATGCAAGGCTTTGTCAACTTATTATAGTCAACACATGGTTCTAGCAGCAGTAGCCATTCGATGTCTATCCAACGGATTTCGTGCTTCTTCTTCAATCTCGGATATTCTAGCTTCGGCCGCCCAAAAAAAGATTCCTCCCCTTGACATCTGGGGTGCACCGTTTCGGAGGCTGGCCTGTGGGCCTACTAAGTTCACGTGTACCAAGGGCTTTGTCAACTTAGTCAATATAAACGATTCTAGCTGCAGTGACCGTACATCCATCCAACGGCCATAGTGCTTCTTCAATCTCTGGTCTTCTTGCTCCAGCCGCCCAAAGCAGCGCCGGTCGTGCCACCTGCTCCTGCCTCCCATGGCCGGCTGTGCTGCCGCGGAGGCCTCACCGACCCCTACTACTCCCACCGCTGGCCAGGCCATCCCTCCACTCACCCACACCCCCTGTTATTCTGCGGCAACGACAGCCTCACATCGCAGCCGAACCAATGAACCCTCGTACTCCTCTCCATTAGGGCTTCCACTACCGCGTCTTCCCCGGCTCTGCATTGTCCCCTTCCTAGGCCTTTCCGTCGTCCACTACCCTGGTGCTCTCAGCGTGGCATGGTCAATGTGGTCAAGGAACGACTTCCATCGGATGAGTACTGCACGTGGAGAGGCTGACAGCTGGGTCCAAGGCGGCCGCAAGGAATTGCCTCCTTATTACGCGCAAAATAATTATTCCTCCACCTGACAGCAGGGAACCACCGGACGGGCCCCCGTATTTCGCGAAAAAACGTTTCCCCCCTGACTGCTGGGACCCACCAACTACATCTTCGCACGCAAGGAAGTGCGTCCGGGCAAAAAAACGATTCGCCCTCCTGACTGCTGGGACCCACCAGCTACATCTTTGCACGCAAGTGCCTGACAGTCAGGACCCACCTGGTCGAAGCGTACATAGCTTTGTCATTCTGGTCGTGAACGTGTACATACATATTGGTCCATGTAGAGGCACACACGTGTCGTAGTAGAGGCACGCACATAGCATGTACATGTACATAAAATGACCATTATGCAAGAAAGAAAATAAGGCCACGTACGTACATACGAGCAGGGTCCCGGACGCCTACTCGCGCATACATACAGCTACGGCTCATGTACATGGCTGGGTCGGAATGGAGAAACAGTGTTGTTGTCGTGTTCATGGGGAGCCAACCAGCTGGGTCGGAACGGAATGCGTCGTCCTGTTCATCGGGAGGGCTTGGATGGAACAGCCGATGGAAACGAGGCCTGGCATACCGCATAACGGAGGAAACGGCCTTGTGTTCGACCGTCCACGTTCGGAACGGGATCCTGTTCATCGGAGGGGTCTGGCGTACCGCAAAATGGAGGAAACGGACCTCCTACGGTCGAAACAGGGTCCTATTGATCGGGAGGGGTGTGGCGTACCGCAAAACGGAGGAAACGGACTTGTGTTCGAGCGCTACGGTCGATACAGGGGTCCTGTTCATCGGGAGGGGTGTGGTGTACCGCAAAATGGGACTCCACGGGATATTATTCATCTCCACCGTCGACCCCCTCCAGCCTCCACGGACTACTGTTCATCCACCGTCGACTTCGTCCAGCCTCCACCTGCGACTGTTCATCCACGACTCCTGTTCATCCAGCCTCCACCGCGCGCTACTCCACTGGCTACTGTTCAACCAGCCCTCTCCACAGGCTCCTATTCAACCACCCCTCCACGGGCTACTATTCATCTAGCCCTCCACCGTCTACTGTTCATCCAGCCCTCCACGGGTTGGTCCTGTTCATCCAGCCCTCCACGGGGTCATGTTCATCTAGCCCCAACCGGCTCGATCAATCAGGGTCCTATTCATCCAGACGCAACACCACGGGGTCCTGTTCATCCACCCCCACCGGGAACTGTTCATCCAAACCACCCCATCAACGCTCACTGTTCATCCAGAGGCAGCATCGATCGGCTTCAGTTAGCAGCAGTAGCGAAGGAATCACTCGGGTTCTATATCATAGCTAGTGCAATCGCTCGGGTTCAGTTAGAGCCCAATGCCTCGCTCGGGTTCAGTTAGAGACCAACGCCTCGCACACACGCACGTACGTGTACGAGAGAAACGCGCATCGCTTGGCCCCCGACCACCCACCGTAACCGGGAACTCCCCGAAATTTTCCTCGCCCTCGCTTCCACCATGGTTTTTTCTGTCATGGACGACCCAATGAATGTCATGCAGTTGCATCTCCGGCCCGCCCAGGACGAAAAGCCCATTTTCTGTCATGATTTTTTGTCATAGAAGTAGGAGCCCACCACATCTATGATGATACCAGGTTTTGTCACAATTATCGTCATAGAAGTGTCATAAGTATGACAGAAAAAAATTCATTCGGCCCAAAATGTCACGGATGTGTCTTTTTCTAGTGTTCTGCTTCGCCCGGTACTCTGGAGGAGGCTTTCTCTGTGCTGACCCAACTTCGCGACGATCTTCAGGGCGTCGATCGTCGCTTGCCGTCAAGTCGCCTGTAGCTGATCTAGGGGTGGCTGGGATCCGATGCACCCGTCAGGCCGGCATGGAGCCACACCTTAGAGGCCTCTAACGAAGGTAAGTAGGTTGCCGGCCTAGCCGCGGCCGCTCGCGACATGGCATTGAAGGATGCTAAGGCTGCGCAGGAGCGCTGTCGAATGGCAGAGGCCGAGCTGGAGACCCTGCGCAACGAGCGCGCCAGTGAGGCTCGTCAGCGCGAGGTGCGGGAGGAGGAGCTGAAGGCTCAGGAAGACACGGTCGCTGGCTGTGACACCGAGCTGGATCAGTCAGCGCGAGAGCAGGCCGCAGAGCGCGACCGCCTGGAGAAGCTGAAGAAGTAGGTGGAGGAGGAGAAGGTCCGGCTGGAGGCCAACGCAAAAATTCTTGCCAACGATCATGCCGCCTTCGATTCTCTTGAGGAGAGGTCCCGCAAGGCGCTGAGAGATCTCTACGGAAGGGGTTTAAGAAGCCACTGGTGACCACTGAGGAAGGCCCCACCGAGCTGCTCCCCCAGTTTGTCGAGGCGCTCGAGGGCGTTGCTGACGGAGTCAGACCCAAGGTGGAGGGGGAAGCCCGTGCGCTCTCTGCTTTAGCTATGACACGCGTCTTCAGCCACCTCCATCTTCGTGACCCCAACACCAACTTCAGAGCCCTGCATGATCCTATGGACGAGGTGCACTTCACCGTCGCTGCTGAAGTCGTGAAGGACCAAGTAGAGGCTCTCCTGCAGAAGTTACTCACCATCGACCCTGCGCCCCTGATTGATGGCACCGCCGAACCTATAGCCACAACCAATGGTACATGTGGCGGCGATGTTGTCGACGACGGGGCACTCCTCGCAGGCGGTGGCAGCGCCCAAGGCTGAAGAAGGGGCTCCCAGGCAGTGCTTCCCTCCATTTTCATTTCCTGCAACATGTTCCGTGCCTCGTGGACGCGTTAAAAATTTATGTGTCCGTGCTATTAAGAGACGGAGTTTTTGTAATAATTTGCTAGGATTTTGCGATTTCCTTCCCCCTTGCCTGATGTTCTGCGTTGGACGGACCCGACCCTGCGCATAACTCAGCCACCGTTGGGTCGTCCGGATCACCAGGGCGAGACCAAGGGGTGAGGGGCTACGTGACCTGTTAGGCTCCTGAGACACGATGCTCAGGAGTCCCCGTTGACCTTTGAACGGCCCGCGGAAAGGAGATGCGAGATTTGGCCTTAGTGTTCTGCGTCGGCAGGACATGGCCCTGCGCATACCTCAGCCTCCGCTGGGTCGTCCGGATCACCTGGACGAGACTAAGGGGTGAGGGGCTACGTGACCAGTTAGGCTCCTGATTCGCGGTGCTCAGGAGTCCCCCTTGACGTACGAATGTCCCGTAGAAAGGAGATGCGAGAGTAGGCCTTATCGTTCTACATTGGCAGGGCCCGGCCCCACGCATACCTCAGCCGCCGTTGGGTTGTCCGGATCACCAGGACGAGACCAAGGGGTAAGGGGCTATGTGACTAGTTAGGCTCCTGAGTCACGATGCTTAGGAGTCCCCCTTGCCAAATGAACAGCCCACAGAA
Organism: Triticum aestivum; assembly: GCF_018294505.1. Lineage (NCBI taxonomy): Eukaryota > Viridiplantae > Streptophyta > Magnoliopsida > Poales > Poaceae > Triticum > Triticum aestivum. The sequence continues at coordinate 278,715,518 of NC_057797.1, read as the reverse complement.
AGTAGATGCGAGAGTAGGCCTTAGTGTTCTGCATCGGCAGGGCTCAGCCCCGCGCATACCTCAGCTACCGTTGGGTCGTCTAGGTCACCAGGACGAGACCAAGGGGTGAGGGGCTATGTGACTAGTTAGGCTCCTGAGTCTTGATGCTCAGGTGTCCCCCTTGACGTACAAACAGACCTCCATACCTTTTCTCGCCAAGGTCCCACTCGGGAGGGGCGCACGACGACCATGTCCGAGGGACCTGCCAGGGTGGCATACGCTAGGTGTGACCTGAGCATAGCCCCCATGCCAAGCCCCCTTGCGCGACTCTCACAAGGGGAAAGTGTTGTGAAGAGGCTAGCACTGAGCCTGGTGGCTCCCTGAGGTTGATGCGGCCATGGGGCTGCCCTTAGTTGTTTATAACCAGCAGGGAGCATGGCGCTTCCGCACTTGCACGGGCATAGCCGCTCCTCGACCGTGTCGACTGTCAGCGCGCAGCATGGTGCTTCCACTAGTGCGTGTGTGAGGGCTCCCTCTGAGTGGAGCTCCCGGGGCATGTACAACCATGCCTTGACACGTGGCTTGCATGGCTGGGTTAGACGAGGTGTGTCTGGGCACTCGTGAGTAAGGGCGAGACTCACGAGGCCCTACCTAAGGCATGTTGCACCTGAATTTAATTCTTGATAGTTGTGATGGCCCTGCGAGATGGTTAGGCAACCTGAACCGAATGAATCTCCTGAGGTGATCACATGAGAAGGCCAAAAAACAACTACCCCAAGAGATGACGTGAACGGGTCCGGCCCGCCAGATAGAGCTCAGTCGTTGGGTTTAACGATGATGCATGGACAGACCCGAGCACAGACGCCGTGCCTAATTGTCTCATGTGAAAATCATGAAGAAAGACAACCGGTGCACGGCTCCCTTGGCTCGTCTGCCCGCGATTAGCTCATGCGAGAACAAGGCACCAAGGGCCATGCGAGACAGAGCTCAGCCTCTTGGGTTTAGCGACACTTCAGGGACGGACCCGAGCACAAACACCGTGCTAGTCCTTAATCATGAGGCAGTCGTGGGTGGGCTTGCAAGGGAGTACAACATTCATGGTATCGAAGTACAGGATAGGCATGTAATAATATTAAAGTATCTCATGGAAGGAGGTAAAGCTAGTCTAGATAGATGCAAAAATGATACATGTCGCAGGGACAGACCAACATGGTATGGGGATGATGCAGCCCGAGGGGCGCCCCCAACAAGGAAAACCAAAGATGCAAAAGGATACGTGTCGCAGGGACAGGCCCATGTGACCTGGGGATAATGCAGCCCGAGGGGTGCCCCCAACTGAATAAACTAGAAAAATTCACCTGGTGCCGTTGCTGGAGAGGTGTCGAAGTAGCTAAAGATGCACGCTCAAAAGGTTGCCCCTCACGAGTCGCGTTGGCCCTAAACCTCGGGAGGCTCGCGAAGAACCATTTCCACCTTCACCAGGACCACGTGTTGCCTGGCCTCCTGAGCAACCACGATGGTTCGCAGGTGATGCTAGAAGGCGATAGGCACGTTCGGCAAGCCAAAGGGCATGCGAAAGTTGCTGTGAGGTGGGCCCTCACACCGACTAGCGCACGAAGGCCAGAAGCGCTCCTCAGATGTGGCTCTGTTGAGCCCTGGATGTTGATGCAGACGCGCAACTCGTTGTCCTTGCTAGGACAAGGGGCCGCACCAGGTGGCAGGCAATGGTCTCCATGCATGGCTCTTGCCTCTTGAAGCTCCTCGGTTTTCTTGGTGCTGAACTCCTGAGCACCTAGCACCCTGTGCCTTGTGCCCTCATGAGGGAAGCGTGCGATTAAACATGCCTACATGTGGTGCCCAAGCGCCTCCCTTGTGATCTCGGCTAAGTCAAAGGCCCTCCAGAAGAGAGCCCCCAAGCCCAGCCTGAGGAGGGCATCAGGCGCGCCTTCCTATGCACGAGAGGGATGCGCCCCATCCGTGGGTGCAGATCCTGAGGTGGTGCCACTAGAGACACCACTCTCCTGAGGCTCTTGGCGGAGTAGCTGCTTCTTTCTAGGAACATCCTCAGGATGGTAGATGGCACCTTCGTTGTCTAGGTCTTCAATTGCCGCGGCCTGATAGGCATGCTCGAGGGAGCACACCATGTCCTTCACGTCGCAAGCGATCGTGATGATGTCGCAGTTCCCTGGCATCCTGAGCACATTGTAGCCATGGTGGGTTACTGCCATGAACTTGGCCAGAGCCGGATACCCAAGGATGGTGTTGTACGGGAGGCGGACGTGAGTGACGTCGAAGTCGATGAGCTAGGTGTGGTAGTTGTCGCGCTGGCTGATGTCTACTACACAACCTTCTTCTTGTAGACGTTGTTGGGCCTCCAAGTGCAGAGGTTTGTATGACAGTAGCAAATTTCCCTCAAGTGGATGACCTAAGGTTTATCAATCCATGGGAGGCGTAGGATGAAGATGGTCTCTCTCAAACAACCCTGCAAGAAAATAACAAAGAGTCTCTTGTGTCCCCAACACACCCAATACAAGGGTAAATTGTATAGGTGCACTAGTTCGGCGAAGAGATGGTGATACAAGTGCAATATGGATGGTAGAAAAAGGTTTTTGTAATCTGAAATGATAAAAACAGCAAGGTAACTAATGATAAAAGTGAGCGTAAACGGTATTGCAATGCTAGGAAACAAGGCCTAGGGTTCATACTTTCACTAGTGCAAGTTCTCTGAACAATAATAACATAATTGGATCATATAACTATCCCTCAACATGCAACAAAGAGTCACTCCAAAGCCACTAACAGCGGAGAACAAACGAAGAGATTATTGTAGGGTATGAAACCACCTCAAAGTTATTCTTTCGGATCAATCTATTCAAGAGTTCGTACTAGAATAACACCTTAGGACACATATAAACCAAAACCCTAATGTAACCTAGATACTCCAATGTCACCTCAAGTATCCGTGGGTATGATTATACAATATGCATCAAACAATCTTAGATTCATCTATTCAACCTACACAAAGTACTTCAAAGAGTGCCCCAAAGTTTCTACCAGAGAGTCAAGACGAAAACGTGTGCCAACCCCTATGCATAAGTTCACGAGCGGAACCCGCAAGTTGATCACCAAAACATACATCAAGTGGATCACATGATATCCCATTGTCACCATAGATAAGCACGTGCAAGACATACATCAAGTGTTCTTAAATCCTTAAAGACTCAATCCGATAAGATAACTTCAAAGGGAAAACTCAATCCATCACAAGAGAGTAGAGGGGAAGAAACATCATAAGATCCAACTATAATAGCAAAGCTCGTGATACATCAAGATCATACAACCTCAAGAACACGAGTAGAGGGGAATCCGTTTGATATTCCTTTTCTTTGAAACACTGAAATAGGCAAGAAAAAAACAATTTGGGCTAGGCCTCCGGTTAGTAGGTTAGTCCCAAAAATAATATAGAAGTGTATAATAAAGCCCATTAACATCCAAAACAGATAATATAATAGCATGGAACAATCAAAAATTATAGATACGTTGGAGACGTATCAAGCATCCCCAAGCTTAATTCCTGCTCGTCCTCGAGTAGGTAAATGATAAAAACAGAATTTTTGATGTGGAATGCTTCCTAACATATTTCTCAATGTAATTTCTGTATTGCGGCACGAATGTTCAGATCCATAAGATTCAAGACAAAAGTTTAATATTAACATAAAAATAATAATACTTCAAGCATACTAATAAAGCAATCATGTCTCCTCAAAACAACATGGCCAAAGCAAGCTATCCCTACAAAATCATATAGTCTGGCTATGCTCCATCTTCACCACACAAAGTATTTAAATCCTGAACAACACCGATGATAAGCCAAGCAATTGTTTCATACTTTTGGTGTTCTCAAACTTTTTCAATCTTCACGCAATACATGAGCATGAGCCATGGATATAGCACTATAGGTGGAATGGAATGGTGGTTGTGGAGAAGACAAAAAGGAGAAGATAGTCTCACATCAACTAGGCGTATCAACAGGCTATGGAGATGCCCATTAATAGATATCAATGTGAGTGAGTAGGGATTGCCATGCAACAGATGCACTATAGCTATAAGCGTATGAAAGCTCAAAAAGAAACTAAGTGGGTGTGCATCCAACTTGCTTGCTCACGAAGACCTAGGGCATTTTGAGGAAGCCATCATTGGAATATACAAGCCAAGTTCTATAATGGAAGATTCCCACTAGTGTAGGAAAGTGACAACATAGGAGACTCTCTATCATGGTGCCACTTTGAAGCACAAGTGTGCTAAAAGGATAGTAGCATTTCCCCTTCTCTCTTTTTCTCTCATTTTTTTGTTTTTTTGGGCCTTCACTTTTTTTGGCCTTTTTTTCCTTTTTTCGTCCGGAGTCTCATCCCGACTTGTGGGGGAATCATAGTCTCCATCATCCTTTCCTCACTGGGACAATGCTCTAATAATGATGATCATCACACTTTTATTTACTTACAACTCAAGAATTACAACTCAATACTTAGAACAAGATATGACTCTATATGAATGCCCTCGACGGTGTACTGGGATATGCAATGACTCATGAGTGAATTATGAAATAATTATGAATGGTGGATTTGCCACAAATAGAATGTAAACTACATGATCATGCAAAGCAATATGACAATGATGAAGCGTGTCATAATAACGAAATGGTGGAAAGTTGCATGGCAATATATCTCGGAATGGCTATGGAAATGCCATAATAGGTAGGTATGGTGGCTGTTTTGAGGAAGGTATATGGTGGGTTTATGGTACCGACAAAAGTTGCGCGGTACTAGAGAGGCTAGCAATGGTGGAAGGGTGAGAGTGCGTATAATCCATGGATTCGACATTAGTCATACAGAACTCACATACTTATTGCAAAAATCTATTATTTATCAAAACAAAGTACTATGCGCATGCTCCTAGGAGGATAGATTGGTAGGAGAAGACCATTGCTCGTGCCCGACCGCCACTCATAAGCAAGACAATCAATAAATAAATCATGCTCCGACTTCTTCACATAACTGTTCACCATACATGCATGCTACGGGAATCACAAACTTTAACACAAGTATTTTTCAAATTCACAACTACTCACTAGCATGACTCTAATATTACCATCCTCATATCTCAAAACAATCATCAATTTTCAAACTTCTCATAGTATTCAATGCACTTTATATGAAAGGTTTTTATTATATCCCTCTTGGATGCCCATCATATTTAGGACTAATTTCATAACCAAAGCAAATTACCATGCTGTTCTAAAGACTCCCAAAATAATATAAGTGAAGCATGAGAGTTCGTCTATTTCTTCAAAATAAAACCACCGCCGTGCTCTAAAAGGATATAAGTGAAGCACTAGAGCAAATGACAAACTACTCCGAAAGATATAAGTGAAGATCAATGAGTAGTTGAATAATTATGTAACTATTTGAAGTCTCTCTAACATTTAATAATTTCATATCTTGGTATTTTATTAAAAAAGCAGGCAAAACAAAATAAAATGACACTCCAAGAAAAACACATATCATGTGGTGAATAAAAATATAGCCTCAAGTAAAGTTACAGATGAATGAAGACGAAAGAGGGGATGCCTTCCGGGGCATCCCCAAGCTTAGGCTCTTGATTGTACTTGAATATTACCTTGGGGTGCCTTGGGCATCCCCAAGCTTAGGCTCTTGCCACTCCTTATTCCATAGTCCATCAAATCTTCACCCAAAACTTGAAAACTTCACAACACAAAACTTAAAAGAAAACTCATAAGCTCCGTTAGTATAAGAAAATAAATCACCACATAGGTACTGTTGTGAACTCATTCTAAATTCATATTGGTGTAATATCTACTGTATTCCAACTTCTCTATGGTTCACACCCTCCGATACTACTCATAGATTCATCAAAATAAGTAAACAACACATAGAAAACAGAATCTGTCAAAAATAGAACAGTCTGAAGTAATCTGTATGTTTCGAATACTTATGTAACTCCAAAAATCCTGAGAAATTAGGAAGTCCTAGGAAATTTGTTTATTAATCTATTGCAAGTGGAATTGGTATTTTATCGCTCTCTGGTAAGAAATGAAAATTATTCTCATGAGCGCATACTTTTTGTTTTTTTACAGCAAGATCAAATAACAAATCACCCAAGAAGATCCTAAAGGCTTTACTTGGGACAAACACTAATTAAAATATTAATAAAACAATCATAATAGAGGATAGATGATTAATTTATTACTAAACAGGAACAAAAGGCAAGGAACAAAAATAAAATTGGGTTCCCTCCCAACAAGCGCTAACGTTTAGCGCCCCTAGTTAGGCATGATGATTACAATGATGCTCACATAAAAGATAAGAATTGAAACATAAGGAGAGCATCATGAAGAATATTACTAGCAAATTTAAGTCTAACCCACTTCCTATGCATAGGGATTTTGTGAGCAAACAACTTATAGGAACAATAATCAACTAGCATAGGAAGGAAAAACAATCATAACTTCAAAACTTTAAGAACATACAGAGGAAACTTTATATTATTGCAATTCCTACAAGCATATATTCTTCTCTCATAATAATTTTCCGTAGCATCATGTAACGCCCTCTATGCGGGTATATCTCCTACGTGTCGAAGCACGACTTAGAGGCATAACCGCATTGAAAGCAATGTCGCAAGTGAGTTAATCTTCGCAAACAACCCATGTAATATAAATAAAGGGGAAAAGATACATAGATGGCTTACACTCGCGACGACACACCAATACATAAATAGCATTACATTCATTCAATACACTCATGGTCCGACTACGGTACCAAAATAAAGATCAACCCTCAAATGCGACAAAGTCCCCGATCGCCCCAACTGGGCACCACTACTGATCATCTAGGAAAGACAGATAGTAACGATGAGAGTCTTCAATGAACTCCCACTTGAGCTCAAGCGCATCGTCTGGAGCGGTATCATCGGTCCCTGCATCTGGTTTTGGAAGTAAACTATGAGTCACGGGGACTCAGCAATCTCACACCCTCGCGATCAAGACTATATAAGCTTATAGGCAAGGCAAGGTATGATGTGGAGCTGCAGCAAGCGACTAGCATATATGGTGGCTAACCTATTCGCAAAAGAGAGAGAGAGAGAAGAGAAGGCAAAAGCACGGTCGAACAACTATGATCAAGAAGTGATCCTAGAACAACCTACATCAAGCATTACTCCAACACCGTGTTCACTTCCTGTACTATGCGGTTGGTGCATTTTAATTAAGTTAAGTTTCATGTTATCTACAACCAGACATTAACAAATTCCCATCTACCCATAACCGCGGGCACGACTTTCGAAAGTTCAAATCCCTGCAGGGGAGTCCCAACTTAGCCCATCACAAGCTCTCATGGTCAATGAAGGATATTCCTTCTCCCAAGACAACCCGATCAGACTCGACATCCCGGTTACAAGACATCCTCGACAATGGTAAAACAAGTCCAGCAACACCGCCCGAATGTGCCGACAAATCCCGATAGGAGCTGCACATATCTCGTTCTCAGGGCACACTCAGATGAGACATCCTACGAGTAAAACCAACCCTCAAGTTGCCCCAAGGTGGCCCCGCAGTCTACTAGGTCGGACCAACACTCAGAGGAGCACTGGCCCAGGGGGGTTTAAATAAAGATGACCCTTGGGCTCCGAAAACCCAAGGGAAAAAGAGGCTAGGTGGAAAATGGTAAAACCAAGGTTGGGCTTTGCTGGAGGAGTTTTATGCAAGGCGAACTGTCAAGGGGTTCCCATTATAACCCAACCGTGTAAGGAACGCAAAATCCGGGAACATAACACCGATATGACGGAAACTAGGGCGGCAAGAGTGGAACAAAACACTAGGCATAAGGCTAAGCCTTCCACCCTTTACCAAGTATATAGGTGCATTAAGATAAACAAGATAATATGGTGATATCCCTACAATAAACAATGTTCCAACAAGGAACGATCTCCAATCTTCACCTACAACTAGCAACGCTATAAGAGGGGCTGAGCAAAGCAGTAACATAGCCAAACAACGGTTTTCTAGGACATGGTGGGTTAGAGGTTTGACATGGCAATTTGGGAGGCATGATAAGCAAGTGGTGGGTATCGTAGCATAGGCATAGCAAAAGAGCGAGCATCTACCAAGCAAAGATAGAAGTGATTTCGAGGGTATGGTCATCTTGCCTACAAAGTACTCAGAGATGCCTTTATCCTCGTAAGCAAACTCAATGGGCTCCTTGTTCACGAACTTGTCTTCCGGCTCTACCCAAAGCAATACAACAAGCAAAAGGAACACAATCAACCACGTGTAATGCACGAGCAACATGATGCAAACATGATATGCTATGCGGGATGCGATATGTGATGCATAGGCATGATTTGCAAAGGAATGATTGAACCTGGCCTCAACTTGGAAATCCAAGAGTGCCCCTGGAAAGGTGAGTTGATTTCGGTTGAAATCGATATAAAGATCACCGGAATCGGATGCACGGTTTGGAAATGGCAAGCAAAAATAATATGGCACCGGTCTGCGATAATCAGCAAGTGACCAACTAAATGCATCAAGATAAATATGCTACAACACTCAAACATGACCAAAAAATACATGGCAGAGATCCACTCGTGAAGCTTTACAAAAGATGAACACTGAGATACGGCTAATTCATCCATTAACAGGTTCAAACAAGCATGGCAAAAGAGCAAATGATAACAGGTTTCAGACTTAGTGAAATTAACACAAGTCTGGAATTTATCGTCAGGAAGCAATCTTTAGAGCATGAAAACTACAAGCTACAGGAACTTAACAAGGAAAATCAAGGCATGGAATGAAGATACTCAAAGCACTTAACAAAAGTCCCTTACTGACCTTGAGACAAAAGGGATCATAAAATACAATTGTAAGCATGTGAACATAGCAAAAACACAAACAGATTCAGACTTAGTGAAAAACTGGAGCATGCAAAACAGTTAACGAGTACGCATGTTTACGAGCTCGATGCACTCACTCAAAATCATAGCATGACAAACTAAGCATACACCCATCAAGAATACATGGCATAGAAGAAAGACATGGCAAGAACAACAACATAGCATGCACGGATCAATAGCAACATCCTCGGCAAAATCGCTAAACATGTCAACAATCTACCAGGATCATTTTATAACAAAAGTAGAGCTCGATTGACTGAAGCTAGGTTGCTCCATAAATGCAAACAAAGACATGGATGGATATAGCACCATAATATTAACAAAACATCCTTACTGATCATCCTCAAAAGAGGCACGGATCACTAGGAAACAACATGAACATATGGCATAACAACAAACTTAGGACAAGGACTTTGTTACTTTGCATGCTTGTGCTACTTTGCATGCTTGTTCTAGTCACCACAAATATAAAACAAATACATGACATACACCCCTGTAAAGATGGCATGGCATTCTACAAAACACATGTAGAGCTCAGGATCATAGCATGCACACATTAATCTTGGCAAAAATGACAAAAGGCCATTTGCTGAAACAGATCTGACAAATTCATCACATAGCCCTCTTCCAACAGCATTTCGGGCATCAAGATGAGCTCAAATGAAAATGATGCAATGAAATGAAATGACGTACTCGTCGAGGCGAACATTTTGACATGCTACACACACGAACCGGAGGTACAGATGCAGAGTTATTGCATGCGGAAAAATGCTAAAAATTAGGGTTACAGGATGAAAAAGTCAACCGAGGAGATGTCCCAAATCTGGATCTGGCCGGGCGGTACTATAGCAGCGGCGCACGAACCGAGGTTCACCAGGGACGGGGTTGACGCTGGAGCTGCAGGAGGTGGCCGGAGACGGAGGGACCTCGCCGGAGGGGCTCGGTCGCCGAGGAGCATCGCCGGACTTGGGCAGATCGAGGAGGCGGCGGCGCGGGGCACTGGAGGCGGCGCGCGGTGGCTGTTGGCGACGTCTGCCAGAGAAGATGGCGGAAATGGAGTGCGGCAGCCGGCGTGGAACTCCGGGCGGCGGCGTAGGAGTCGGGGAGGCGGCGCGGCAACACCCAGGCGGCGGGGAGGCGGATGGGCCGTGGGGGCTTCCCGCGGGCCTGGCGGGCCTCGGGCGGCGGCGGCGGCGATGTGGGGCGCCGCGGGCTGATGTGGCGGCGTCCCATTGGTGCGGCGGAGGTCGGACGTCTCCGGCCCAATTCGGACACGTCCGGCGGCAAGAGGAGCAGATTTTTAGGGTTAGGGTGCGAAATGATCCGCGAATTTTTAGGGGGTGCACTTTATATAGAGGTAGAGGGAGCTAGGAAGCTCCAAATGAGGTGCGGTTTGGGGCCACTCAATCGTGATCGAACGCTCTAGATGATGGAACAGGTTTAGGTGGGTTTTGGGCCAGTTTGGAAAGGTGTTGGGCTGCAACACACACGAGGCGTTTTCGGTCCCTCGGTTGACCGTTGGAGTATCAAATGAAGTCCAAATGGTACGAAACTTGAGAGGCGGTCTACCGGTAGTAAACCAAGGCCGCATGACAAGTCTCGGTCCAATCCGAAAACGTTTAACCCCCACACGAAAAGAGGTAGAAAGGGACACCGGGTGACATCGGAGCACCGGAAAGCAAAACGGACAACGGGGAAAATGCTCGGATGCATGAGACGAACACGTATGAAAATGCAATGGACATGATGACATGATATGAGATGCATGACAAAGACAACAACACAAGGATACAAAAACCCGACAGCGAGGAAAATAATATAATTTAGAGCCGGAAAGGGCAAGAGTTGGTGAGGGATTCCTGGATTAGGGGGTGTCCGGATAGCCGGACTATACCTTCGGCCGGACTCCTGGACTATGAAGATACAAGATTGAAGACTTCGTCCCGTGTCTGGAAGGGACTTTCCTTGGCGTGGAAGGCAAGCTTGGCGATACGGATATGTAGATCTCCTACCGTTGTAACCGACTCTGTGTAACCCTAGCCCTCTCTGGTGTCTATATAAACCGGAGGGTTTTAGTCCGTAGGACAGACAACAATCATACCATAGGCTAGCTTATAGGGTTTAGCCTCTCTGATCTCGTGCTAGATCTACTCTTGTACTACCCATATTATCAATATTAATCAAGCAGGACGTAGGGTTTTACCTCCTTCAAGAGGGCCCGAACCTGGGTAAAAACATCGTGTCCCTCGTCTCTTGTTACCATCCACCTAGACGCACAGTTCGGGACCCCCTACCCGAGATCTGCCGGTTTTGACACCGACATTGGTGCTTTAATTGAGAGTTCCTCTGTGCCGTTGCCATTAGGAAGGATGCATCATCCCGTCTTTAAAGACGGCACCGTTGCTAAGGGAGCTTTGGCTGTCGGCCAAACTCTCCGGCTAGGTGGTTTCCTTATGACCACCTGTTCGGCTGCTGCGCCGACGATGACCTCTCGGGTCATCGAAAACAATCTTCACGCCAGCTCGGAATTCGCCGAGCAGCTGGATCCAATGGAGCTCTCTTCCCTAAACGAGCTCTTGGATCGCATCGCCGCCCTAGGAGTCGCTATGGATTATGACCAGATTGGGCCTAAACCCGATCTGAGAGAGATTAACTCTCCTGAGGTCACCCATCAGGTTGCCGTGGTAGAGGGACAGTGCGGCGACCCTTCATCTATCTTAAGGACTAGCTATGCCGGATTTCCGATCCCTCCAAGCCGGATACCCGCAGAGGAGAGGACATCACTCAAGACATGAACTTAAAGTCAGGCGACGGGCTAGATTCATTGGACAGCATCCAAGAATTCTAACTTCCGAGTTCGGAAACTCCTTGGCCTCTGGGTCTCAGATTGGGTGAGGTTTCAGATTTGATTCCACCCACCCACCCGTACATAAGCGATCTATCCCAAATTAGGCAAGAGCCCGAAGAAACAGTACATCATTACTGGGCCAGATTCCTCCTGGTTATTAACAGGATAAAGGACTGCCGCGAGGACGACGCAATTTCATTCTTCTGCAATAATTGCACGAACAAGGGAATCCTCAACGCCATAAGTCACCGTGATATTACACGCTTCGCTGACTTGGCGTCCATAGTACAAAAGTACTGTGCGATGGAAAGCGCCTGGAAAACCGAAATAAAATTTTGGGACAATCCGGCCCTGAATACGAACCCAGTCCGAAATAAAAGGGTGCATCATCGCCAGACACCCGGGTTCAACACCAAAAAGCAAAAGCCCTCTACAGGGCACAGAACCGTACTGGAAGGATGGCTTAATGGACCCTGTAAAATTCATAGTGCAGAGAGCGCCACACCAACTCACAGCCTTAGAGCATGTTGGATACTCCTGCAGGTGGCAAAAATTGGCGAACATCTTCTAATTCCAGAAGCCATAGAAAGCCACCCTAGAAGCACCAGTATGGTATTAATAGTCTTCGAGACTTTCGCATCAAATAATATGCGAAAAACAATACTCCGCAGCCTTGCCGAAGACTACCAAGTAGAAACAATAAACCCATGGAGTGACACGGCTATTACTTTTAACACCAGTGATGAACCTAAATTCCGAACAGCCCGAGCACCAGCCGCATTGGTCCTCAGCCCAATAGTGGACGGCTTTCGTCTTACCAAGGTACTCATGGATGGCGGCAGCGGATTGAACCTCATTTATGAGGAAACCCTTCAAAAAATGGAAATAGACTGGAACCGCATCGAGCGAAGCAGCACAACCTTTAGAGGAATAATCCCGAGTCGGGAAGCGTGCTGTATAGGAAAAATCACACTAGATGTGGTGTTCGGCACGCCGGATAATTACAGGTCCGAAGAGGTCACGTTCCAAGTGGCCCCGTTTAGTAGCGGATATCATGCTCTACTAGGGCGGGAAGCGTTTACAATCTTCCAAGCAATACCCCATTATGGGTACATGAAGCTCAAGATGCCTGGGCCTAACGGAATCATCACTCTCGCTAGTGATCCGGACATAGCACTCCGCGTCGAAAACAAGACAGCCGCACTGGCCCTCGAGGCGCTATCCGAAGCCCTAGCGGCTAAGGAACTGACTGCGCTGCTATAACACCCTCGATGCGACTATAGCTACCACGTGTCGAGGCACGACTTAGAGACGTAATCGCATTGAAGGCATATGTCGCAAGTTAGGCAATCTTCACAACATCCCATGTAATATGATAATAAAAGGGGAGATAACATAGTTGGCTTACACTCGCCACGTCAATCAAGTACATAAATAACATTACATCATCCAAACACTCATGGCCCGACTACAGCGCCAAAATAAAAGAGAACCCAACATGCAACACGGTACCAATCACCCCCAACTGGGCACCACTACTGGTCATCGGGAAAGGAAACATAGTAACATTGAGAGTCCTCGTCGAACTCCCACTTGAGCTCATACGCGTCTCCTGGAGCGGAATCATCAGGCCCTGCATCTGGTGTAATAGTAATCTGTGAGCCATAGGGACTCAGCAATCTCGCACCCTCGCGATCAAGACTATTTAAGCTTATAGGTGAGGCAAGGTAAATATATGAGTGGAGCTGCAGCAAGCGACTAGCAAGTATGGTGGCTAACTTATTCGCAAAAGAGAGCGAGAAGAGGAGGCAAAGCGCGAGCGAGAATCTAGAGAGCAACCTGCGCAAACATTACTCCAACACCGTGTCCACTTCCCGGACTCCGCCGAGAAGAGGCCATCACAGTAACACACTCAGTTGATTCATTTTAATTAATTAAGGTTCAAGTTATCTACAACCGGACATTAACAAATTCCCATATGCCCATAACCGCGGGCACGGCTTTCGAAAGTTCAATCCCTGCAGGGGAGTCCCAACTTAGCCCATGACAAGCTCTCACGGTCAACGAAGGAATAGACCTCCTCCCAAGACATTCCGATCAGACTCGGTATCTCGGTAATTCAAGACAACTCCGACAATGGTAAAACAAGTCCAGCAACACCGCCCGCTGTGCCGACAAATCCCGATAGGAGCTACACATATCTCGTTCTCAGGGCACATCGGATAAGCTAAGCATACGGGAGACAACGTAACCCAAGTTGCTAAGGGACGGCCCCGCACGGTGCTCTAGGTTGGACCAACACTCAGAGGAGCACTGGCCCGGGGGGGTTAAAATAAGATGACCCTTGAGTTCGCGAAACCCAAGGGAAAAGGCTAGGTGGCAAATGGTAAAACCAAGGTTGGGCATTGCTGGAGAAGTTTTATTCAAGGCGAACTGTCAAGGGGTTCCCATTATAACCCAACCGCGTAAGGAACGCAAAATTCGGGAACATAACACCGATATGACGGAAACTAGGGCGGCAAGAGTGGAACAAAACACTAGGCGAGAGGCCTAGCCTTCCACCCTTTACCAAGTATATAGATGCTTTAAGATAACAAAGTAATATAATGATATCCCAACAAGTAAATAATTGTTCCAACAAGGAACGGCCTCCAATCTTCACCTGCAACTAGCAACGCTATAAGAGGGGCTGAGCAAAGCGGTAACATAGCCAATCAATGGTTTGCTAGGACATGGTGGGTTAGAGGTTTGACATGGAAATTTGGGAGGCTTGCAAGCAAGTGGTAGGCATCATAGCAATGGCATAGTAAAAGAGCGAGCAAACTAGCGTAGCAAAGATAGTAGTGATATCGAGGGTATGATCATCTTGCTTGCACAGTTGTCAGAGTTGACTGGATCCTCAAAAGCAAACTCAACGGGCTCCTCGTTAGCGAACTTGTCTCCCGGCTCTACCCAAACAAGACAAACAAGCAACATGGATACAATCAACCACGTGCAAACTCAAACAACACGATGCAAAGATGATATGCTATGCGGAATGCGATGCGGGATGCAAAATGCAAGATATGAAAGTGAATGCATGAACCTGGCCTCAACTTGGAAAACCAAGTGTGCCACTGGAAAGATGAGATGAAATCTCTTGAAAACGATATAAAGAACGCCGGAATGGAAGTTACGGTTTGGAAATGGCAAGCGATTCAAAAATGACACCGGTCTGCGATTTATAGCTAGTAGGCATCTAAATGCAATGAGATGAACATGCTACATCACCCAAACATTACAACAAAATACGTGGCAGGGATGCTTACAAGATGCTTAACAAAAGTCTAGCACTGAGCTACAGCCAATTCATCCATTAGCAGGTTCTAACAAGCATGGCAAAAATGCAAATGACAAACAGATCTCAGACTTAGTGAAATTAACACTTGTCTGGAATTTCAGATCAGGTAGCCCTCTTCGGAGCAACAAAACTACATGCTATAGAATTTGAACTTGGCAAAGTAAAGCATGGCATGGAGCTACTCAAAGATCTTAACAAAAGTACCTTAGTATCCTTGAGCAAAAAAGGACCAAAAAATACAATTGCAAGGATGTGAACATAGCAAAAACATAATCAGTTTTCAGACTAGTGAAAACTGGCACATGCTGAAATATAACTCAAGTAGGCATGTTTACGAGCTCGATGCACTCACTATGGTGCAAGTCATGGCAAGACAAGCATACACCCACCAAGAAGGCACAAAATATAAGCTAGACATGGCAAGAACAAAAGCATAGCATGCACGGATCAACTACAACATCATCGGCAAAATTGCAAACAAGTTGACAATCTGCCCAGATTCACAAAGTAGCAAAAGTAGAGCTCGATTGACTCAAGCTAGGTTGCTCCATAAATGCAAACAAAGACATGGATGGATAGAGCACTACAATATTAACAAAACATCCTTACTGATCATCCTCAAAAGAGGCATGGATCACTAGGAAACAACATGAACATATGGCATCATGAGATAAACAGCTCCAGGACTTAGTGAAATCATTAAGTCCCTGAAAACAGAATTAGCAAGTGCACCTCTTTGCAAGCTTGCACAACACACCACACACACCCTAAAAATACATGGGTTACACCTCTGGAAACATGACAAAACCCTTAACAAAACACATGTAGAGCATCAGGGCATAACATGCACACATTAATCATGGCAAAAACGACAAAAAGCTAAATAGAGTAGCAGATCTGACAATTATCTCAAGTAGCCCTCTTCTAACAGCATTTCGGGCATCAAGATGAGCTAAAATAAAAATGATGCAATGGAATGAAATGATGTACTCTCTGAGTTGAACATTTTGATATGCTATATGCATGAATCGGAGCTACGGATGCAAAGTTACGGAGCTACGAACATGAGCACTTGGGCTAGGGTTTCGGGCAAAAGTCAACCCTGAGATATTTTAGATCTAGATCGGGATCTCGCGGGTACTGTTCATGCACGGACTTCGAGGACGGCCAGAGGGGCTTGGAGCTCACCGGAGTGGTGGTGGTGCTCTCCGGGGACTCGGCCGGCGCGGGGCGGCGCGATGGAGGCGGCGGCCGGCGAGGCGCGCGGGCCGGGGCGGAGTGGGTGACGGCGAGCGGCGCCGGTGCAGCAGAGCGGCGGACGCCGGCGAGGGGCGCGGTGCGGCGCGGGCTGCCGGAGACGGAGGAGAGGGGCGACGCCGGGTGTGAGTGGCGGAGCTGGTGCGAGGCGGCGGCGGGTGGCGATGTGGGCCGCGGGGCGGCCTCGGGCTCCCGGGCCGCGCGGCGGCGGCGGGGACAGGCGATGGACACGTCCGGCTCGGCGTGGACGTTGTCCGGCGGCGGCGGGGATCTTTTTTTTTTAGGGTTGGACAGGGAGAGATCCGGATTTGGAAATGAGGGAGCTAGGAGAGCCCAAATGAGGTGTGGTTTTCGGCCACGCGATCGTGATCGAACGCTCTAGATGATGGAGTAGAGTTAGGTGGGTTTTGGGACAAAATAGAGGGGTGTTGGGCTGCAACACACACGAGGCCTTTTCGGTCCCTCGGTTAACCGTTGGAGTATCAAACGAAGTCCAAATGATACGAAACTTGACAGGCGGTCTACCAGTAGTAAACCAAGGCCGCTTGGAAAGTCTCGGTCCAATCCGGAAATGTTTAATCCCCACACATGAAAGAAAGGTAGAATTGACCACCGTAGGAGAACGAAGCGCCGGAATGCAAAACGGACAACGGAGAAAATGCTCGAATGCATGAGACGAACACGTATGCAAATGCAATGCACATGATGACATGATATGAGATGCATGACAACGATAACAACACACGGAGACAAAGACCCGAACCCGAGAAAATAAAATAACTTAACGCCGGAAACGGCAAGAGTTGGAGTACAAATTGGGAAAGTTACATCTAGGGTGTTACAACACTCCACCACTAGGACTGAAAGAACTCCGGGTACTCAGAACAGAGGTGATCCTCACGTTCCCAGGTAGCTTCACGGTCGGAATGGTGTGACCACTTGACTTTGAGAAATTTGATTGACTTGTTGCGAGTCTTGCATTCAGTCTCTTCAAGAATAGCAACTGGGTGCTCATGATAAGAGATATCTTCTTGGAGCTCAATATCCTCGAAGTTGACGGTGTGGTCAGGAGTCTTGAAGCACTTTCGAAGCTGAGAGACATGGAACACGTCATGAACATCTGCAAAGTTTGAAGGAAGCTCGAGTTGATAGGCGAGGTCGCCTCTCTTGCTGACAATCTTGAAAGGTCCCACGTATCTAGGGGCAAGCTTCCCTTTGATACCGAAGCGACGAGTACCTTTCATAGGAGAGACACAGAGGTAAACATGATCTCCGATCTCGAAAGCCAAATCACGGTGCTTACTATCATAGTTGCTCTTCTGGCGGGATTGGGCTGCTTTGAGGTTATCACGAATGACTTTGCACATTTCTTCTGCCTCTGTGATTAAGTCATTACCCAAAAGCTAACGTTCACCGGTTTCAGACCAGTTGAGAGGGGTACGACACTTCCTGCCATACAGAATTTCAAATGGGGCCTTGTCCGAACTTGCTTGAAAACTGTTGTTGTAGGAGAATTCAGCATAAGGAAGACAATCCTCCCACTTCATGCCGAAGGAGATCACACAAGCCCTGAGCATATCTTCAAGAATCTGGTTGACACGCTCGACTTGACCGCTTGTTTGAGGATGGAAAGCTGTGCTGAAGCGGATGTTCGTGCCCATGGCCTTCTGGAAAGAATCCCAAAACTTCGAGGTAAAGATGCTGCCACGGTCTGAAGAGATCACTTGTGGAATACCGTGCAGAGAGATAATACGATAGCTATAGAGTTCCG
The DNA here is from genome assembly GCF_018294505.1 of Triticum aestivum. Lineage (NCBI taxonomy): Eukaryota > Viridiplantae > Streptophyta > Magnoliopsida > Poales > Poaceae > Triticum > Triticum aestivum. Next base: position 278,697,356 of record NC_057797.1, on the reverse strand, counting down.
CCAATTGACCTGCAGTGATCGACTCTTTGATAGGCAGAAAGTGAGCCACTTTGGTGAGTTTATCGATGACAACGAATATAGCATCATTGCCACGCTTGGACTTTGGAAACCCAGTCACGAAGTCCATTTCAATGTGGTCAAACTTCCATTCTGGAATGGCAAGAGGTTGGAGGAGACCTACTGCTTTTGGTGTTCTGCCTTCACTCTTCTGCAGACATCACATTCATTCACGAATTGAGCGATCTCGCGCTTCATTCAAGTCCACCAATAAGCCTGCTTGAGGTCCTGATACATCTTCGTGCTCCCAGGGTGGATGGAGAGGAGAGAATTGTGAGCCTCGTTCAAGATCACTTTACGGAGGTCACCTTTGAGTACCACAATACTATCCTCGAAGAAGAGAGTGTCCTTGTCATCAAGGCGGTAGCACTTGTACTTGGACTGACTCTTGGCAATCCCAATCTTCACCTTTTTCACCATAGCATCAAGAAGCTGGGCTTGGCGAATCTGGTCTTCCAAGGTAGGAGAGACTTGAAGGTTGGCGAGGAAACCTTGAGGAACAACTTGCAGATTAAGTTTGCGGAAAGCTTCACAAAGCTCGGGTTGATAAGGCTTGAGAATCAGACTGTTGCAGTAAGCTTTCCTACTCAATGCGTCAGCAATCACATTAGCCTTGCCTGGAGTATACTCGATACTCGGATTATACTCTTGAATCATTTCAACCCATCGAGTTTTCCTGAGGTTGAGATTAGGCTGAGTGAAGATGTACTTGAGACTCTTGTGATCAGTGAAAATGTCCACTTTTCTTCCCAATAGAAGATGTCTCCAAGTCAAAAGAGCATGCACAACTGCCGCCAACTCAAGATCATGAGTGAGGTAGTTCTTCTCATTAGGCTTCAACTGGCGAGATGTATAAGCAACAACTTTCTTCTCTTGCATCAATACTGCGCCAAGACCTTGGAGAGAGGCATCACAAAAGACCTCGTACGGCTTGGATTCATCAGGCGGAGTCAGAACTGGAGCAGTGATCAATTTCTCTTTCAAAGTGTTGAAAGCAATGTCACACTCCGGAGACCAAACGTACTTGACGTGCTTCTGGAGAAGATTTGAGAGAGGCTTCGCAATCTTGGAAAAGTTTTCTACGAATCTGCGGCAATAGCTTGCGAGACCGAGAAAACTGCGAAGTTGCTTCACGTTCTGAGGAGGTTCGCAATTCACAATTGCAGACACCTTCTCAGGATTCACGGCAATGCCCTTGGCAGAGATGATATGACCAAGATAAAGAACCTCATCGAGCCAAAATTCACACTTGGAGAACTTGGCGTAGAACTGATGTTCCCTGAGCTTATCAAGAACCAAACGCAAATGCTTGGCATGATCTTCCTTGTTCTTCGAGAAAACCAGAATGTTGTCGAGATAGACCAAAATGAAGTCATTGGTGTAGGAATTGAAGATGAAGTTCATCATGCGAGAGAACGTCGGAGGAGCGTTGACGAGGCCGAAAGACATGACAGTGTATTCATAAGAACCAAAGCTTGTCCTGAAAGCCGTCTTGGGAATATCTTGCTCACGGATTCGAATCTGATGATAACCCATACGGAGATCAAGCTTGGAGAATACTTGGGCACTTTTGAGTTGTTCGAACAGCTCATTGATTTTGGGAAGTGGATATTTGTTCTTGATGGTCTTCTTGTTCACTGGACGGTAATCAACACAAAGCCGGTCCGTTCCATCCTTCTTCTTCACAAAAAGAACACCACAACCCCACAGAGAAGAACTAGGCCGGATGAGACCCACTTTCTCTTGAATATCGAGTTGCTTCTTCAGCTCCTTCAACTCTTCAGGTCCGAGCTTGTAACGACGTTTGCACACAGTTTCCGTACCATGCTCAAGATCAATAACAAATTCAACTGGCCGGTGCGGAGGCATTCCTGGGAGCTCTTCTGGAAAGACATCTTGATATTCGCAAACGACTGGACTTTGCGAGATAGCATCGAGTTCACCCTTCTCATTGAGAGAAAACAGATGGATGGTATCGTCATTCGCGGAAAAGACAATTACATTCTCAAACGAATGAGTTAATTGAATCTGCCTGGCTGCACAATCAAGCTGAGCCTTGTGCTTAGAAAGCCAATCCATCCCGAGAATAAGATCAATATCCGAGTTACCAAGAACCATTGGAGAAGCCAGAAACTTGAAATCACCCATCATGATAGAAACATCCGGGACTATGGAAGTAGCCCTCATAGACTTAGCCGGAGAAACCACTCCCATAGGTTTACCCAACATTTGTGAAACGAAGTCATGCTTGGAGACAAATGATCTTGACATGAAACAATGTGATGCACCAGTGTCAAAAAGAACTTTTGCTAGAAAAGAGTTAACTGGAAAGTTACCCATGATGACATCTGATGATTCCTCTGCGTGAGCTGCATTCAGCAAGTTGACCTTGGCATGCTTGGGGTTATGCTTGACCACAGCTGTACTTGCTGATCTGATAGGAGGAGGAGGAGGAAGACGCCTCTGGTTGAAACACTTGTTGGCATAGTGACCCTTCTGTTGGCACTTGTTGCACGTGACCTCTGAAAGCGGACGGTGATACGGAGCACTCGATCTTGGAGCTTGAGACGAAGTCTTGTTCTGAAAGCCAGGGTTGGGTGGGTGGGAAGAACCACTGCCACCTTTGCTCTTCTGCTGATACGGCTGACGAAATGGAGGATGAGGAAGCCAATACTTCTGCTGCTTGGCCACTTGAGTAGAGGAAGAAGGAGTAACATCTCTGACTCGCTTCTTGGAAGCATCACACCTCAACTGAGCAGCCTCTTGCTTCAGTGCCATGTTGTAGAACTCATCGTATCTCAAGGGCTCAAAGAGGACAAGAGCTAGCTGAATTTCTTCTCTGAGACCACCCCTGAACTGATATATCATGCTCTTCTCATCAGGGACGTCCTGCTTGGCAAATCGGGCGAGCTTCTGGAACAAGTTGTTGTAGTCATAGACAGACAAAGAACCTTGCTTCAGATTGCGGAATTCCTCACGCTTGCTTTCAACCACGCTCTGGGGAATATGATGAGCCCTGAAATCTCGACGGAAATCATCCCAAGTGATAACACGTCCACCTCTAGAGTCCTTGTACTGCTGGAACCATTCTGCAGCTTGATCTTTGAGTTGGAAGGAAGCGAACTTGACAAAGTCCTCAGGCCTGACGTTACTGCACTCGAAATGCTTGCACAGATCCACAAGCCAATCGTCAGCATCGGTTGCCTCAACACAGTTGCTGAAAGTCTTTGGCCCGTTAGCAAGGAACTGGTTGAGTGTAGCAAAGTGATTCTGATTGTTGCCTTGATTCACTTGACTGCCTTGATTGCGCTCTTGAAGAATTTGCATGATCAACTGTGTGTTTGCATTGGTTGCGGCCATCACAGCTTGTCATGCCTCCGGAGGAGGGGGAGGTGGTGGCGGATCAGGATTCGGAGTCGTGCGCGTTGGAGGAGCCATCTTGAAGAGGTTGACCACCATTAGCACCTTGACAGACAAATATTGAAGCGGAATCCAACGGAATGAAAATTGCAACATATAGTCTTCACATCCGAACAAAATGAACGAATGCAATCCTCTTGAAATGGTCACATATCCATAAATTGAGAAGCCATGTAGGATTAAGGTAGAGAAATAAATCAACAAGGTACGGATCAAGAACGAATAATCGGTAAGAAATCCCAATCTCAAACCAATATCCGTGGAAGAAGAACTAGAGCTACTAGAATTCCCACCTATGAAACTCCTGAACCTTTCCGGTTATGCAATCAGGTGTTGGGGATACAGGGGAAGCATAATATCTCACCCAAACTAGCAATTCCTACATCCAGCTGTATCCATCCTTCAACACATAACCAAGAAACCTTCGGAAACCATCTACCTCAACCTTCGAAGAGCATCCATTATACAAGTTATGGCGATACTCCCGAACTCCCGCCCCAGTACTGGGTGGCGTCGAGGTTATCTCACCAACGAACTACATAAAAGAGATTTTCAATGTCGGTGTACTAAACTCAGGTATTTCAGAACTGCAACGATAAAATTATGATGACAACACCTCAGAGCTCAACTCCCCGGGACACTTCCACTAAACCCCTGACTGGAGGCACCAAGACAATGTTCTCATCATAAAACCATCGGAACGATTCCAAGATACCCGCGTGATCCTAAAAAAAAATTTAGTGAAATTTGGGAAGAGAAGAGTCAAAACTCTACGTCAGGATGCCTTACCAGAGCGATGACGAGGCTGGGAAGTAAAAAGAATTCCTAAACTCTCCGATATATAATTCCTAAATGACTCAAAACATTTTTCTAGACACAACTCGGCCGCTAAAAACGATCAATCAATGGGGCTCCAAAGGTCGGGGAAGGCTCTGATTACCAACTTATAACACACTCGATGCGACTATAGCTCCCACATGTCGAGGCACGACTTAGAGACATAATCGCATTGAAGGCATATGTCGCAAGTTAGGCAATCTTCACAACATCCCATGTAATATGATAATAAAAGGGGAGATAACATAGTTGGCTTACACTCGCCACGTCAATCAAGTACATAAATAACATTACATCATCCAAACACTCATGGCCCAACTACGGCGCCAAAATAAAAGAGAACCCAACATGCGACACGGTCCCAATCACCCCGAACTGGGCACCACTACTGATCATCGGGAAAGGAAACATAGTAACATTGAGAGTCCTCGTCGAACTCCGACTTGAGCTCATACGCGTCTCCTGGAGCGGAATCATCAGGCCCTGCATCTAGTATAATAGTAATCTGTGAGCTACAGGGACTCAGCAATCTCGCACCCTCACGATAAAGACTATTTAAGCTTATAGGTAAGGCAAGGTAAATATATGAGTGGAGCTGCAGCAAGCGACTAGCAAGTATGGTGGCTAACTTATTCGCAAAAGAGAGCGAGAAGAGGAGGCAAAGCGCGAGCGAGAATCTAGAGAGCAACCTGCGCAAACATTACTCCAACACCGTGTCCACTTCCCGGACTCCGCCGAGAAGAGGCCATCACGGTAACACACTCATTTGATTCATTTTAATTAATTAAGGATCAAGTTATCTACAACCGAACATTAACAAATTCCCATCTGCCCATAACCGCGGGCACGGCTTTCGAAAGTTCAATCCCTGCAGGGGAGTCCCAACTTAGCCCATGACAAGCTCTCACAGTCAACGAAGGAATAGACCTCCTCCCAAGACATTCCGATCAGACTCGGTATCTCGGTAATTCAAGACAACTCCGACAATGGTAAAACAAGTCCAGCAACACCGCTCGCTATGCTGACAAATCCCAATAGGAGCTGCACATATCTCGTTCTCAGGGCACACCGGATAAGCTAAGTGTAGGGGAGCCAACATAACCCAAGTTGCCAAGGGACGGCCCCGCACGGTGCTCTAGGTTGGACCAACACTCAGAGGAGCACTGGCCCGGGGGGGTTAAAATAAGATGACCCTTGAGTCCGCGAAACCCAAGGGAAAAGGCTAGGTGGAACATGGTAAAACCAAGGTTGGGCATTGCTGGAGAATTTTTATTCAAGGCGGACTGTCAAGGGGTACCCATTATAACCCAACCGTGTAAGGAACGCAAAATCCGGGAACATAACACCGATATGACGAAAACTAGGGCGGCAAGAGTGGAACAAAACACTAGGCGAGAGGCCGAGCCTTCCACCCTTTACCAAGTATATAGATGCACTAAGATAACAAAGTAATATAATGATATCCCAACAAGTAAATAATTGTTCCAACAAGGAACGGCCTCCAATCTTCACCTGCAACTAGCAACGCTATAAGAGGGGCTGAGCAAAGCGGTAACATAGCCAATCAATGTTTGCTAGGACATGGTGGGTTAGAGGTTTGACATGGAAATTTGGGAGGCTTGCAAGCAAGTGGAAGGCATCGTAGCAATGGCATAGCAAAAGAGCGAGCAAACTAGCATAGCAAAGATAGTAGTGATATCGAGGGTATGATCATCTTGCCTGCACAGTTGTCAGAGTTGACTGGATCCTCAAAAGCAAACTCAACGGGCTCCTTGTTAGCGAACTTGTCTCCCGGCTCTACCCAAACAAGACAAACAAGCAACAAGGATACAATCAACCACGTGCAAACTCAAACAACACGATGCAAAGATGATATGCTATGCGGAATGCGATGCGGGATGCAAAATGCAAGATATGACAGTGAATGCATGAACCTGGCCTCAACTTGGAAAACCAAGTGTGCCACTGGAAAGATGAGATGAAATCGCTTGAAAACGATATAAAGAATGCCGGAATCGAAGTTACGGTTTGGAAATGGCAAGCGATTCAAAAATGACACCGGTCTGCGATTTATAGCTAGTAGGCATCTAAATGCGATGAGATGAACATGCTACATCACCCAAACATGACAACAAAATACATGGCAGGGATGCTTACAAGATGCTTAACAAAAGTCTAGCACTGATCTACGGCCAATTCATCCATTAACAGGTTCTAACAAGCATGGCAAAAATGCAAATGACAAACACATCTCAGACTTAGTGAAATTAACACTTGTCTGGAATTTCAGATCAGGTAGCCCTCTTCGGAGCAACAAAACTACATGCTACAGGATCTGAACATGGCAAAGTAAAGCATGGCATGGAGCTACTCAAAGAGCTTAACAAAAGTCCCTTAGTAACCTTGAGCCAAAAAGGACCAAAAAATACAATTGCAAGCATGTGAACATAGCAAAAACATAATCAGTTTTCAGACTAGTGAAAACTGGCACATGCTGAAATATAACTCAAGTAGGCATGTGTACGAGCTCGATGCACTCACTACGGTGCAAGTCATGGCAAGACAAGCATACACCCACCAAGAAGGCACAAAATGCAAGCTAGACATGGCAAGAACAAAAGCATAGCATGCACGGATCAACTACAACATCATCGGCAAAATTGCAAACAAGTTGACAATCTGCCCAGATTCACAAAGTAGCAAAAGTAGAGGTCGATTGACTCAAGCTAGGTTGCTCCATAAATGCAATAAAAGACATGGATCGATAGAGCACTACAATATTAACAAAACATCCTTACTGATCATCCTCAAAAGAGGCACGGATCACTAGGAAACAACATGAACATATGGCATCATGAGATAAACAGCTCCAGGACTTAGTGAAACCATTAAGTCCCTGAAAACAGAATTAGCAAGTGTACCTCTTTGCAAGCTTGCACAAGACACCACACACATCCTTAAAATACATGGGTTGCACCTCTGGAAAGATGACAAAACCCTTAACAAAACACATGTAGAGCATCAGGGCATAACATGCACACATTAATCATGGCAAAAATGACAAAAAGCTAAATGGAGTAGCAGATCTGACAATTATCTCAAGTAGCCCTCTTCTAACAGCAGTTCGGGCATCAAGATGAGCTCAAATGAAAATGATGCAATGGAATGAAATGATGTACTCTCTGAGGTGAACATTTTGATATGCTATAAGCATGAATCGGAGCTACGGATGCAAAGTTACGGAGCTATGAACACGAGCACTTGGTCTAGGGTTTCGGGGGAAAGTCAACCCTGAGATATTCTAGATGCAGATCGGGATCTCACGGGTACTGTTCATGCACGGACTTCAAGGATGGCTGGTGGGGCTTGGAGCTCGCCGGAGTTGGTGGTGGTGCTCTCCGGGGACTCGGCCGGCGCGGGGCGGCGCGATGGAGGCGGCGGCCTGCGAGGCGTGCGGGCCGGGGCGAAGCGGGCGACGGCGAGGCGGCGCCGGCGCGGCGGACGCCGGCGAGGGGCGCGGTGCGGCGCAGGCTGCCGGAGGCGGAGGAGAGGGGCGGCGCCGGGCGGAGTGGCAGAGCTGGTGCGAGGCAGCGGCGGGCGGTGATGTGGGCCGCGGGGACCGGCCTCGGGCTCCCGGGCAGCGGCGACGGCGGGGACAGGCGATGGCCACGTGGCAGGCGGCGGTAGGCGGCGGCAGATCCGGACACGTCCGGCTCGGCGCGGACGTTGTCCGGCGGCGGCGGAGATCTTTTTTTTTTAGGGTTGGACGGGGAGAGATCTGGATTTGGAAATGGGGGAGGTATAAATAGGCATAGAGGGAGCTAGGAGAGCCCAAATGAGGTGCGGTTTTCAGCCACGCGATCATGATCAAACGCTCTAGATGATGGAGCAGAGTTAGGTGGGTTTTGGGTAAAAATGGAGGGGTGTTGGGCTGCAAAACACACGAGGCCTTTTCGGTCCCTCGGTTAACCGTTGGAGTATCAAACGAAGTCCAAATGATACGAAACTTGACAGGCGGTCTACCGGTAGTAAACCAAGGCCGCTTGGCAAGTCTCGGTCCAATCCGGAAATGTTTAATCCCCACACACGAAAGAAAGGTAGAATTGACCACCGGAGGAGAACGAAGCGCCGGAATGCAAAACGGACAACGGGGAAAATGCTTGAATGCATGAGATGAACACGTATGCAAATGCAATTGACATGATGACATGATATGAGATGGATGACCACGATAACAACACACGGAGACAAAGACCCGAACCCAAGAAAATAAAATAACTTAACGCCGGAAACGGCAAGAGTTGGAGTACAAATTGGGAAAGTTACATCCGGGGTGTTACAGCTGCGCTCCACGGTGAATAGGGATGATGTGATACTCGACAAAAGATCCAAGTCCACCTCCTTTAAACTGGCAGCCGAAATAGTCAAATTCCAGGTCCATCCAACGGACCCCAATAAAACAGCTTCCATCGGGGCACAGTTAAACCCTGATGTAGATGTCGCACTGCGAGAGTTCCTACAAGAGAGCTGGGACATTTTCGCCTGGCACCCTTCAGACATGCCAGGAATCCCACGCAGGCTTGCCGAACACAGCTTAAATATCCTAAAAGGATTCAAGCCAGTCAAACAGGCTCTTCGGCATTTTTCCGAACCCAAGAGACAGGCCATGGGAGAGGAACTAGCCAAGCTATTGGAGGCCGGATTCATCAAAGATATAAAACACCCGGACTGGCTAGCAAACCTGGTAATGGTACCAAAGAAGGACAAATCCTGGCGCCTGTGCGTTGATTTTAAAGACCTTAACAAGGCTTGCCCAAAGGATCCCTTCCCCTCCCCCGCGTCGATCAAATTATCGATGCTACCGCATGACACGATTCGTTGTGTTTCCTCGACGCATACTCCGGCTACCATCAAATAAAGATGGCAGAGTCAGACCAAGCCACAACGGCATTCATCACACCATACGGCCCATTCTGCTTCAACACAATGCCCTTCGGGCTCAAAAGCGCCGGCGCAACATATCAGCGCATGATTCAGACATGTCTGGCAAACCAGATCGGCAAAACCATGGAGGCATACGTAGATGTTGTGGTCATTAAAACAAGACATGTCGAATCTCTAGTAGACGACTTGAGGCTAACATTCGATAACCTCCGAACATATGACATCAAGCTCAACCCGAAAAAATGCGTTTTCGGTGTTCCAGCCGGAATGCTCTTGGGCTTCATTGTATCCGGTAGAGGAATTGAAGCAAATCCAGCCAAGATCCGAGCTCTGTCACAATTGGATATCCCGAAGGACCTCAAACAAATACAAAAAATAACCAGATGCGTGGCGGCTCTAAGCCACTTTGTCTCCCGCTTGGGAGAAAAGGCCCTACCCCTTTACCGCCTCCTTCGGTGCGCCGAGCACTTCGAGTGGACAGATGCAGCCACGGCCGGACTCGACGAAATAAAAGCCATCTTGGCAACAAACCCAGTCCTGGCCGCGCCAAACATTGGCGAACCAATGCTACTATACATTGCAGCAACCCATCAGGTCGTAAGCGCAGTGCTCGTCGTCGAACGAGAAACAGACGGACACAAATTCCCCCTTCAAAAGCCGGTCTACTATGTGTCCACTATCCTTACTCCGTGCAAGTCTCGGTACCCGCATTATCAAAAGACCGCGTACGCGGTATTTATGGCATCCCGGAAGTTGTGACACTACTTTCAAGAGTGTTCAATAACAGTAGCCTCGGAAGTGCCACTTAACGATATTATAAACAACCGTGACGCGACGGGCCGGATCGCAAAATGGGCCATTGAGCTCCTCCTGTTCGACATAACTTACAAGCCACGGCGAGCTATCAAGTCGCAAGTTTTGGCCGACTTCGTCGCAGAATGGACGGAGGCCGAACTCCCTAAAGAGTACGGCACATATTCAAACTAGGTCATGCACTTTGATGGCTCTAAAATGTTGGCCAGTCTAGGGGCTGGCGTCATTTTGACGTCCCCCATAGGAGACACAGTTCAATACGTACTCCAGATAATGTACACAGACTTCAACAATGCAGCCAAATATGAGGCCCTTTTACATGGTCTCCGGATGGCAGTATCCATGGGCATTCAACGCCTAGAGGTGCGCGGGGACTCGAACCTCGCAATATCCCAAATAAATGGAGACTTCGATGCCAAGGATCCAAAAATGGCAGCTTATCGCAATGCCGTCCTAAAAATGTCAGCTCGGTTCGAAGGGCTCGAATTTCACCATATAGCCCGGGAAAATAATCAGGCGGCAGATGTCCTCGCACGCATCGGCGCAAAACGCGATGTAGTCCCCCCCAACATCTTCTTGGAAAGGTTGTTCAAGCCATCCGTAGTATGGGAAGGGGAACCCGGCAATAACAGCCCGGACCCAACCGCACTGCCCGACACCGAACACTCTGACATAATTGGAGGCTCTGCCAATGAAATAACACCTTCAGCCCACGTAATAATGGCCGTCATCGCCCCGTGGACAGAACCATTCCTCGCCTACCTTACTAGGCAGGAACTCCCCGAGGACCAAAATGAGGCACGCTGCATAGTGCGGCGATCTAAAGCCTATAAAGTCCATGAGGGAGAGCTTTATAAGAAAAGCACTACCGGAGTCCTTCAAAGGTGCATCTCCGAAGTGGAAGGGCGGAATCTCCTGGCTGAAATTCATGCCGGACTCGGCGGTCATCACGCTGCAGCTCGGTCCCTTGTAAGCAAGGCCTTCCGTACAGGCTTTTATTGGCCGACGGCCCGGGCAGACGCCCAGGACTTATTCCAATGATGCGACGGTTGCCAGCTTTTTGCAAACCAAAGCCATATGCCACCCACCACCCTCCAAACTATCCCCATCACTTGTCCCTTCGTGGTCTGGGGGCTTGACATGGTTGGACCCCTTAAAGGCGGAACCCACAAGAAAAAATACTTACTGGTCATGGTGGATAAGTTCACCAAATGGATAGAAGCCAAGACTGTTAAGACGGCCGAATGCAGACCGGTGATAGACTTTATATCTGGGGTTGTACAACGTTACGGTGTCCCCCACAGCATCATCACTGATAACGACATGAACTTTATGCCCGACGATGTAAAACTCTGGTGCAAAAACATGGCCATCAAGCTCGATTATGCTTCCGTCTATCACCCACAAACTAACGGCTAGGTCGAACATGCAAATGGTCTTATCATGAGCGGCATCAAACCCAGATTAGTGCGGTCCCTTAAGGAATCTAATACGCACTGGGTAGAGGAGATCGACTCCGTACTCTGGGGGCTACGGACCATGCCGAATCGCACCACCGGATACACACCATTCTTCATGGTGTACGCCGCAGAGGCAGTTTTGCCCTGCGACATAATTCATGACACAATTTGGATGCCTTGGAGGAAGAACGTGACGTGGCAAAAGCCCGTTCCGCATTCTATCAATAGTAGGCTCGAAGATACCAAAGCAGAGAAGTACGGGCCAAAAATTACAACCTTGGCGAATTAGTTCTATGCCTGCCGGACAAGAAAAAGGAGAAACTCAAGCCCAAGTGGGAAGGTCCCTTCATAATTGACCAAGTCCTGACTGGTGGAGCATACCACCTGCGAGATGCATCGAATAACCGACTCGAGCCGAACCCATGGAACGCAACCCGTCTCCGAAGATTCTATGCCTAGCGCCGGACTCTGTGTTCGTCTCCTCCCTCTGTCCATTTTTTATATACTTTTTGTCTTACATTTCTCTCCTTCTCCCCCTCCCTCTCTCTCTTATAACCTTTAAAAGCTCATAAAGTGACGCGCTATCCGCGCTCATTAAACCTGGGGGCTTCTTTAAACAGAAGCTTATTTATACGGGCTTCATGCCCAACACATGTGTCACACTTCCGCATGTACCTTTTATTCACCATTATATGCATCGATATGACTTAAGTTTTGGCCAAGCTGGGTTGCCTGGCTCCTGTGCTTACCCCTACGTTCCCGATTGTTCGGCTAGGTGGTAAAGGGAGCACCTCTGCGATTGTTACTGCCGGGTTAGCCGGATGTGTACCTCATACTGGGTGAAGCCGAAAGCTAGCGTTCTTAAGGGAATATTCGGTCAGTGAACTAAAGATAATCTTTTTTTCACTTATTTATCTATACGCCCCCAGATGTTTTTCCTGCATTTCTTTTCACAGAATGGACATGCACTTTAGGGCATGCCTCCCAGGGAAAGGAACCCCTAACGGAACTATTCTCCTTGGAAGATGTTTCTTACTAACCATGTAATATAACATAACTAGTTTGGCACTTGTCTGTTCAAGCACTAATGACCCCTACGCCTGGTCTCCATGCATACCCCGGTTCTTATATAACTGCGAGGGTATTCAGACACACTCCAGACCGTCAGGTCCCGAGGTTGAAGCGAAAATGTCAGCCATGACAAATGATCTACAATCCGGCTAGAAGGCATTACACATGTCAATAAAAATACATAGTCAATCTGAATGATTATACTCCTCTTCAATACCATCTAACAGGCTGTCTAGTTTGCAGTCCTATTGTGAATACTTTGCGGCCAATTCTACTTGGCCGTATACTAAGCTCACAGGGATCTCCTTCCCATCGGGCCCCACGGATCCGACCTCGGGCATGTGGTTTGGGTCAGCCTTCATGTACCGCGTCTTCACCATGGCCCAGGCCTACCTGGCGCCTTGACGGCAGGCTGACATCTTCCACAGTCGGAAGCGCCGCCGCGCTCCCTTCAGCTTCTCTACAAGCTCTCCAAGGCCTTCAGGCATGGAGACGGATGGCCACAGGGCCTGGGGGACGCCTCGCATCACCTGCCAAACTCGCTCGTGCAGTTGTGAGAGCTCGGGAAGAAGTTCACCCGTAGAACCGGGCATTTCCTCTGCAGGACGGCCTGTTAGCATACCTACAGACATTACTCTGTTAGTCGACTTCCTCGCCGAACTCTTTTTTCAAAGTTTGTTCAAGCACTTACTAAATATGCCGCGTCGAAGCCACTAATTCTCCTTAACGGAGTCCAACAGCCGGGCACGAACATCATTCAGTTCAATGCCCATCTTGGTGTTGGCATCTTGAAGATCGTTCTTCTCCCGCCTCACCTTGGTCAGCACGCTCTCACCAGCCTTCAGCTGACGTAGGAGTTGTTGCTTTTCCGTATTTAATCCGACGCTATCTGCACTTTCATTTGTCAGATTTTCACCCACGCCGCACTTCGCAAAATACTTATCTTTCGAAGCGTATATTACTAGAGGGGGTCTCCTTGGGCTCCCCTACCGTGGCTAGTGCGGCCTCAAGTTGGGCTTTGCTCTCTTCCAGCTCCTGGGACAGTAGGGTATTCTTTTATGTAAGAACCTGCATAACAAATGATCCTTAAATCAGTTATTCTAACTGTTTCAAGTCTAGGGGGCTACTGGTATATATATAATTACCAAAAATTTCTTACCTGTATGTCTTTTACATATTGCTCCGTGGCTCTGGCTAGACCATTTTGAGCGGCACGGAGGTACGCATCTCCTGAATTGAAGGCATCCAATGCCTTGGGGAGAAACAAGCGTCGCGAAGAACTGTCCGGCGACGCCTGTGGTTCATGTCACTCTCCACCTCGGAATTGGTGGCAGACAGCCTGTCCGCATCCTCTGTCGGAGGAGCGTCCTGTGCGCACCTTGTGTTTGCCTCCGCTTCCGGACCAGGCTTTGGAGCCTGGCTGGTGGAGGCGCGATTGGCAACCTCTCCGGATATAGTCCGGCAAGGTCTCTTCGTCCTGAAGAGAGCACGAGCATTAATATGCCTTGAAGGAATAACACCTGGGAATAAGATGGTGCGCTGTACCTTTGTGCCGGCTTCTCAGTCCGGACCGCACTTCTTTTCAGCCCGCAGGGCCTTGCCGCCCCTCGTTGGCTAGTCGCCGCAGGCTCGGCCTCCCGTCTCAAGGACCTCCCCTGCATAACACGGTTGTCATACGGCAGTCGAAAACACGTGAGGATAGATCCCTTTTCAAAGTGCTGGGACTTTGGTCTCAGTACCTGTGAGGCTGGGAGTAGCCCCAGGTAATCGGCTGTAACGGCCACCAAGGCATTGTCCTTGCTCAATTGATGAAACACCCCATCAATCAGCTCCACAGATAAGTCCAGATCCTCTTGAGAGGCCGGGTCGAGGGACCGTCCCGGATCCTCGGGTTGTGGAGGAGGGCTGTTTATTTCTTTAACAGCCTGGCGCAGTTCCTGCGTTGAAGTCGTTAGACTGAATATTTAACGATGGGAATATAAAAGGGATGGACAAGTAAAAGTGAACACTTACCCAACTTGGGGGATTGTACATAGAAAATCCACCCTTTGGGTTGACGCGGAGAAATTCCTCCTCTTCTCCCTTGTACAAAGAGGACAAGATCTTTATTAGAGCGGCAGCCGAATCCGGCCCCTTACGGCCGTGGCGGGTGGCATCGTCCTCCCCGTTGAAGTCCCACATGGGGTGGCCTCTATACTGAAGCGGCTGCACCCCTCGCATGATGCATGCGGCCATGACCCCGATCATGGTCAGTGCGGAATGAGCTAACAATCTTATCCAGCCCATCAGGTAAAGAATGTCCTTGTCACTTTCCCTCTAAGGGCTCCATGGACGCCAGCTTAGGGGCTTCTTTAGGGGAGCACTATCGAATTCAGGGAGGCCGATCCGGACAGGATCCGGCAGCGGGACGACCTCCATATAAAACCATTCCGAAGGCCAGTCCTCAAACGCCTTCTTTGGGGTTCCGGATAGATATCCGGTCCCGGCGATGCGCCGCACATCGGCTTCGCCCAGTTGATATATTGACCCCTTCTGAGAACGGGGCATGAGGCAGAATAGCCTTTTCCACAGCGCGAAATGAGCCTCGCAGCCCAAAAACAGCTTGCAAAGTGCTACGAAGCCCGCGATATGCAATATGGAGGCAGGCGTGAGTTTGTGCAGCTGGAGGCCATAGAACTCCAGGAGCCCCCGGAGAAACGGATGAATTGGAAATCTGAGCCCTCTTATTAAGTAAGGGACAAGGCATACCCGCTCTCCTTTGGAGGGATTGGGGGCGCTCTCCGCTTGCTCTCTGCCATTATAGGTGGCAAGTCCGGCTTGAACCGGGACCATATAGGCCGGGGGGAGAAATCCTTTGGTCTGGAGCGGCACTAGCTCGCTGTGCGGGATGGAGCATCTCTCCCAATCTCCAGGCTAAGGGCTGGAGGGGCGAGAGGAGGAGCTACAGTGGCCGGCCATGATAGAATGGACCTCTGTCGGATACGCTCTATTGAATACTCGCGGAGGGGATAAGGTGTGGTTTGGATCTAAATCCTCATCCCCTTAAATAGGCGGCTCATTCACGCGGCTAGGGGTGTAAATGTAAAAACACCCTGACTTTTCATATTCGTTTGACACGTGGAAGACAACCATTA
This sequence comes from Triticum aestivum, assembly GCF_018294505.1. NCBI lineage: Eukaryota > Viridiplantae > Streptophyta > Magnoliopsida > Poales > Poaceae > Triticum > Triticum aestivum. The sequence continues at coordinate 278,681,620 of NC_057797.1, read as the reverse complement.
TTGGGCGTAGAATCCAAGGAGCGCTACATTTACAGAGAAACCGGACATTATTCAACAAATACACGGAATTTGGAGGAGAACCCCCGCCTTGCAATGCCGAAGACAATCTGCGCGCCAGACTCGTCGTCATTGAAGCCTGGTTCAGGGGTTGCTGAGGGAGTCCTAGATTAGGTGGTGTCCGGATAGCCGGACTATACCTTCGGCCGGACTCCTCGACTATGAAGATACAAGATTGAAGACTTCGTCCCGTGTCCGGAAGGGACTTTCCTTGGCGTGGAAGGCAACCTTGGCGATATGGATATGTAGATCTCCTACCATTGTAACCGACTCTGTGTAACCCTAGCCCTCTCTGGTGTCTATATAAACCGAAGGGTTTTAGTCCGTAGGACAGACAACAATCATACCATAGGCTAGCGTCTAGGGTTTAGCCTCTCTGATCTCGTGGTAGATCTACTCTTGTACTACCCATATTATCAATATTAATCAAGTAGGACGTAGGGTTTTACCTCCTTCAAAAGGGCCCGAACCTGGGTCAAAACATCATGTCCCTCGTCTCCTGTTACCATCCGCCTAGACGCACAGTTCGGGATCCCCTACCCGAGATCCGCCGGTTTTTACACCGACAGTTGGGATACATATAAGGTAAATTACATCCGGGGTGTTACAACACTCCACCACTACGAAAGGATCTCGTCCCGAGATCTAGGACTGGAAAAACTACGAGTACTCAGAACGGAGGTGATCCTCGTGTTCAAAGGTGGCTTCATGGTCGGAATGGTGTGACCACTTGACTTTGAGGAATTTGATTGACTTGTTGCGAGTCTTGCGCTCAGTTTCTTCAAGGATAGCAACGGGGTGCTCACGATAAGAAAGGTCTTCTTGGAGATCAATGTCTTCGAAGTTGAAGGTGCGGTCAGGGGTCTTGAAGCACTTGCGGAGTTGAGACACGTGGATCACGTCGTGCACGTTTGCGAAGTTGGAGGGAAGCTCAATTTGATAGGCGAGATCGCCTCTCTTGCTGACGATCTTGAAAGGACCCACGTATCTAGGGGCAAGCTTCCCTTTGATACCAAAGCGACGAGTACCTTTCATTGGAGAGACGCGGAGGTAAACATGATCTCCAATCTCGAAAGCCAAATCACGATGCTTACTACCATAGTAGCTCTTCTGGCGTGATTGCGCTGCTTTGAGATTATCATGAATGACTTTGCACATCTCTTCTGCCTCGGTGATCAACTAATTTCCAAGAAGTTGACGTTCACCAGTCTCTGACCAGTTAAGAGGAGTACGACACTTCCTGCCATAGAGAATTTCAAATGGGGCCTTGCCCGAACTCGCTTGAAAGCTGTTGTTGTAGGAGAACTTAGCACATGGAAGACAATCTCCCCACTTCATACTGAAAGAGATAATGCAAGCCCTGAGCATATCTTCAAGAATCTGATTGACACGCTCGACTTGGACGCTAGTTTGGGGATGAAAAGCTGTGCTGAAATGGATGTTGGTGCCCATGGCCTTCTGAAAAGAATCCCAAAACTTCGAGGTGAATATGCTGCCACGATCTGAAGATATCAACTGTGGAATGCCGTGCAGAGAGACAATCCGAGAGGTATATAGCTCTGCCAATTGAGTTGTTGTGATAGACTCTTTCATAGGCAGAAAGTGAGCCACTTTAGTGAGTCTGTCGATGACAACGAATATAGCATCATTGCCACGCTCAGACTTTGGAAATCCCGTCACGAAGTCCATCTCAATGTGGTCAAACTTCCATTCTGGAATGGCAAGAGGTTGGAGGAGACCAGCTGGTCGTTGTTGTTCTGCGTTCACTCTTCTGCAGACATCACATTCATTCATGAACTGAGCAATCTCGTGCTTCATTCGAGTCCACCAATACGACTGCTTGAGGTCCTGGTACATCTTTGTACTTCCAGGGTGGATAGAGAGGAGTGAATTGTGAGCCTCATTCATAATGACTTTACGAAGGTCACCCTTAGGCACAACAATGCAATCCTTGAAGAAAAGAGTATCCTTGTCATCAAGGCGATAACACTTGTACTTGGGTTGACTCTTGGCAATCCCAATCTTCACCTTCTTCACCATAGCATCAAGAAGTTGAGCCTCGCGAATCCGATCTTCCAAAGTAGGAGAGACTTGGAGGTTTGCGAGAAATCATTGAGGAACAACTTGCAGATTGAGTTTGCGGAAAGCTTCACAAAGCTCGGGTTGATAAGGCTTGAGAATCAAACTGTTGCAGTAAGCCTTCCTGCTCAATGTGTCAGCAATTACATTGGCCTTGCCTGGAGTATATTCGATGCTCGGATTATACTCTTGAATCATTTCGACCCATCGAGTCTGCCTGAGGTTGAGATTAGGGTGAGTGAAGATGTACTTGAGACTCTTGTGGTCAGTGAAGATGTCCACTTTTCTTCCCAATAAGAGATGTCTCCAAGTCAAAAGAACATGCACAACTGCCGCCAACTCGAGGTGATGAGTGGGGTAGTTTTTCTCGTTGGGCTTCAGCTGGTGAGAGGTATAAGCCACAACTTTCTTCTCTTGCATCAACACTGCACCAAGACCTTGAAGAGAGGCATCACAAAAGACCTCGAACGGTTTGGATTCATCAAGAGGAGAAAGAACTGGAGCAGTGACTAATTTCTCTTTTAGGGTGTTGAAAGTGATGTCACATTCATGAGACCAAACGTACATCACATGCTTCGCGATCTTTGAAAAGTTCTCAATGAACCTTCGACAATAGCTTGCGAGACCAAGGAAGTTGTGGAGTTGCTTCATGTTCTGAGGTGGTTCCCAATTCACAGTTGCAGACACCTTCTTAGGATTCACCGCTATGCCCTTGGCAGAGATGATATGCCCAAGATAGAGAACCTCATCGAGCCAAAACTCGCACTTTGAAAACTTGGCATAGAACTGATGTTCTCTGAGCTTATCCAACACCAAACGCAAGTGCTTGGCATAATCTTCCTTCTTCTTGGAAAAGACCAAAACATCATCGAGGTAGACCAAGACGAAGTCATTTGTGTAGGGGTTGAAGATGAAATTCATCATGCGAGAGAATGTTGGCGGAGCATTGACGAGGCCAAAAGACATGACAGTGTATTCATATGAACCATAACTTGTTCTGAATGCTGTCTTGGGATATCTTGCTCACGAATTCGAATCTGGTGATAGCCCATATGGAGATCAAGCTTGGAGAATACTTGAGCACCTTTGAGTTGTTCAAACAACTCATTGATGTTGGGAAGTGGGTACTTGTTCTTTATAGTCTTCTTGTGCAATGGACGGTAGTCGACACAGAGTCGCTCCGTTCCATCCTTCTTCTTCACAAAAAGAACTCCACAACCCCACGGAGAAGAATTAGGTCGGATGAGACCCATTCTATCTTGAATATCGAGTTGCTTCTTCTGCTCTTTCAACTCTTTGGTCCAAGCTTGTAAGGACGTTTGCAAACAGGTTTCGTGCCAGGCTCAAGATCGATGACGAATTCAACTGGCCGGTGCGGAGGCATTCTTGGAAGCTCTTCTGGAAAGACATCTCGATATTCGCAAATGACTGGAATTTGAGAGATGGCACCCAGTTCACCCTTCTCATTGAGAGAAAAACAGATGGATGGTATCATCACGAGAGGCAAAGACAATTACATCCTCAGACTAATGAGTCAATTGAATCTGCCTGGCAGCACAATCAAGATGAGCCTTGTGCTTAGAAAGCCAATCCATTCCAAGAATAAGATCAATATCTGAGTTACCAAGGACCACTGGAGAGGACAGAAACTTGTAGTCGCCCAACGTGATAGAGACATCGGGAGCAACCAAACTAGAAGTTAAAAGCTTGCCGAGAGAAACAACTTGCATGACTTTGGGCATAACCTCAGTATCAACATTGTGATTCGATGCAAATGGGAATGACAAGAAAGAATGCGATGCACCAGTGTCAAAAAGTACTTTTGCTGGAATATCGTTAACAGGAAGGTTACCCATAATGACATCTGACGAATCCTCTGCCTGAGCTGCATTCATCAAGTTGACCTTGGCGTTCTTGGGGTTATGCTTGACCACAGCTGTACTTGCCAATCTCACAGGAGGAGGAGGAAGACGCCTCTGATTGAATCATTTGTTGGCATAGTGACCCTTCCATTGGCACTTGTTGCACGTGACCTCCGAGGGCGGACGGTGATACGGAGCACTTAATCTTGGAGCTTGAGACGAAGTCTTGTTCTGAAAGCCTGGTTTGGGTGGGTGGGAAGATCCATTGCCACCTTTGCTCTTCTGCTGATAAGGCTGACGGAACGGAGGAGGAGGAAGCCAATACTTTTGCTGCTTAGCCACTTGAGTTGAGGAAGGAGTTGCATCTCTGACTCGCTTCTTGGAAGCATTGCACTTCAGTTGAGCAGTCTCTTGCTTCATTGCCATATTGTGAAACTCATCGTACTTCTTGGGCTCAAAAAGAACGAGAGCTAGCTGGAGTTCTACTCTGAGAACACCCCTGAACTGGTATATCATGCTCTTCTCGTCAGGGACGTCTTGCATAGCAAAACGGGCGAGCTTCTGAACATGATGTTGTACCGGTAAACAGACATAGTGCCTTGCTTCAGGTTACGGAATTCCTCACGCTTGCTCTCAACCACAATTTGAGGAATATGATGAGCTTTAAAGTCTTGACAGAATTCATCCCAGGTAATCACACGGCCTCGTCTGGAATCTTTGTACTGCTGAAACCATTCTGCAGCTTGGTCTTTGAGTTGGAAGGAGGCAAACTTGACAAAGTCCTCAGGCCTGACGTTACTGCACTCGAAATGCTTGCATATGTCCATGAGCCAATCATCAGCGTCTGTTGCCTCAACACAATTGCTGAAGGTCTTTGGCTGGTTAGCAAGGAACTGGTTGAGTGTAGCAAACTGATTCTGATTGTTGCCATGGCCCTGGTTCCCTTGGTTGCGCTCTTGAAGAAGTTGCATGATCAGCTGCGTGTTTGCATTGGTAGCGGCCATCACAGCTTGCCATGCCTTCGGAGGTGGAGGTGGTGGTGGCAGATCAGGATTCGGAGTCGTGCGCGTTGGAGGAGCCATCCTGAAGAGGGTGACATCCATTAGCTTATTGACAGACAAATCTTTAAGCTGAATCAAACGGGTTGAAATTGCAACATAAAGTCTTCACATCCGAACAAAATGAACGAATGCATTCCAATTGAAATGGTCACATTTCCATAAATTGAGAAGCCACTTAGAATTGAGGTAGAAGAATAAAAACAAGGTACGGACAAGAACAAATACTTGGTGAGGATTACCCAATCCCAAACCAAATATCCGCGGAAGAAGAACTAGAGCTACAAGAATTCCCACCTATGAAACTCCCAAACCATTCCGGTTATGCAATCAGGTGTTGGGGATACAGGGGAAGCATAATATGTCACCCAAATCTAGCAAATCCTACAACCAGCTGTATCCATCCTTCAACACATAACCGAGAAACCTTCAGAAATCATCTACCTCAACCTTCGAAAAGCATCCATTATACAAGTTATGGCAATACTCCCGAACTCCCGCCCCAGTACTGGGTAGCGTCGTGGTTCTCTCACCAACAACTGCATAAAAGAGATTTTCGATGTCGGCGAAACTTAGGTATTCCAGAATCTCAATGATAAAATTGTGATGACAACACCTCGGAGCTCAACTCCCCGGGACACTTCCACAACCCCTAAATGTCAGGAGGTACCATGAACAATGTTCTCGTCAGAAAACCATCGGAACGATTCCAAGATACATGCGTGATCCTAAAATTTTTTAGTGAAATTTGAGAAGAGAAGAGTCAAAACTCTACGTCAGGATGCCTCACCAAAGCGATGAAGGGACTGAGTAGTAAAAAGAATTCCTAACTCTCTGATATATATAATCCTAAATGACTCAAAACATTTTTCTAGACTCAACAACGCCAACGATTCGATCAAGTAGGGGGCTCCTAAGTTCGGGGAAGGCTCTGATACCAACTTGTAACACCCTCTATGCGGCTATATCTCCTACATGTCGAAGCACTACTTAGAGGCATAACCGCATTGAAAGAAATGTCGCAAGTGAGGTAATCTTCGCAAACAACCCATGTAATATAAATAAAGGGGAAAAGATACATAGTTGGCTTACACTCGCCACATCACACAAATACATAAATAGCATTACATTCATCCAATACACTCATGGTCCGACTATGGTAGCAAAACAAAGATCAACCCTCAAATGCGACAAAGTCCCCGGTCGCCACAACTGGGCACCACAACTGATCATCTGGGAAATGCACATAGTAACAATGAGAGTCTTCATCGAACTCCCACTTGAGCTCAAGCTCATCGTCTAGAGCGGTATCATTCGTCCCTGCATCTGGTTTTGTAAGTAAACTGTGAGTCACGGGGACTCAACAATCTCACACCCTCGCGATCAAGACTATATAAGCTTATAGGGAAGGCAAGGTATGATGTGGAGCTGCAACAAGCGACTAGCATATATGGTGGCTAACCTATTCGCAAAAGAGAGCGAAAAGAGAAGGCAAAAGCACGGTCGAACAACTATGATCAAGAAGTGATCCTAGAACAACCTAGGTCAAGCATTACTCCAACACCGTGTTCACTTCCCGGACTCCGCCGAGAAGAGACCATCACGGTTACACATGCGGTTGGTGCATTTTAATTAAGTTAAGTTTCACGTTATCTACAATCAGACATTAACAAATTCCCATCTGCCCATAACCGCGGGCATGGCTTTCGAAAGTTCAAATCCCTACAGCGGAGTCCCCACTTAGCCCATCACAAGCTCTCACGGTCAACGAAAGATATTCCTTATCCCAAGACAATCCGATCAGACTCGGCATCCGATTACAAGACATCCTCGACAATGGTAAAACAAGTCCAGCAAGACCGCCCGAATGTGCCGACAAATCCCGATAGGAGCTGCACATATCTCGTTCTCAGGGCACACTCAGATGAGACATCCTACGAGTAAAACCAACCCTCAAGTTGCCCCGAGGTGGCCCCGCAGTCTACTCGGTCGGACCAACACTCAGAGGAGCACTGGCCCAGGGGGGTTTAAATAAAGATGACCCTTGGGCTCCGGAAACCCAAGGGAAAAAGAGGCTAGGTGGCAAATGGTAAAACCAAGGTTGGGCATTGCTGGAGGAGTTTTATTCAAGGCGAACTGTCAAGGGGTTCCCATTATAACCCAACCGTGTAAGGAACGCAAAATCCGGGAACATAACACCGATATGACGGAAACTAGGGCGGCAAGAGTGGAACAAAACACTAGGCATAAGGCCGAGCCTTCCACCCTTTACCAAGTATATAGGTGCATTAAGATAAACAAGATAATATGGTGATATCCCAACAATAAACAATGTTCCAACAAGGAACGATCTCCAATCTTCACCTACAACTAGCAACGCTATAAGAGGGGCTGAGAAAAGCGGTAACATAGCCAAACAACGGTTTGCTAGGACATGGTGGGTTAGAGGTTTGACATGGCAATTTGGGAGGCATGATAAGCAAGTGGTAGGTATCGTAGCATAGGCATAGCAAAAGAGCGAGCATCTAGCAAGCAAAGATAGATGTGATTTCGAGGGTATGGTCATCTTTCCTGCAAAGTACTCAGAGTTGCCTTGATCCTCGTAAGCGAACTCAACGGGCTCCTCATTCACGAACTCGTCTCCCGGATCTACCCAAAGCAAGACAACAAGCAAAAGGAACACAATCAACCACGTGCAATGCTCAAGCAACATGATGCAAACATGGTATGATATGCGGGATGCGATATGTGATGCATAGGCATGATTTGCAAAGGAATGATTGAACCTGGCCTCAACTTGTAAATCCAAGAGTGCCACTGGAAAGGTGAGTTGACTTTGGTTGAAATCGATATAAAGATCACCGGAATCAGATGCACGGTTTGAAAATGGCAAGCAAAACAAATATGGCACCGGTCTGCGATAATCAGCAAGTGACCAACTAAGTGCATCAAGATAAATATGCTACAGCACTCAAACATGACAACAAAATACATGGCAGGGATCCACTCATGAAGCTTGACAAAAGATGAACACTGAGCTACGGCTAATTCATCCATTAACAGGTTCAAACAAGCATGGCAAAAGAGCAAATGATAACAGGTTTCAGACTTAGTGAAATTAACTCAAGTCTGGAATTTATCGTCAGGAAGCAATCTTTAGAGCATGAAAACTACAAGCTACAGGAACTTAAAATGGCAAAGCAAGGCATGGCATGAAGTTACTCAACGCACTTAACAAAAGTCCCTTAGTAACCTTGACCCAAAAGGGATCAGAAAATACAATTGTAAGCATGTGAACATAGCAAAAACACAAACAGATTCAGACTTGGTGAAAAACTGGAGCATGCAAAACAGTTAACAAGTAGGCATGTTTACGAGCTCGATGCACTCACTACAGAGCACGGCATGATAAACTAAGCATACACCCATCAAGAAGACATGTCATAGAAGCTATACATGGCAAGAACAACAACATAGCATGCACGGATCAATAGCAACATCCTCGGCAAAATCGCTAAACATGTCAACAATCTACCAGGATCATTTTATAGCAAAAGTAGAGCTCGATTGACTCAAGCTAGGTTGCTCCATAAATGCAAAAAAAGACATGTATGGATAGAGAACCACAATATTAACAAAACATCCTTAATGATCATCCTCAAAAGAGGCACGGATCACTAGGAAACAACATGAACCATAACAACAAACTCAGGACAAGGACTTAGTGAAAAACTAAGTCCCTGAAATCAGCATCAATGATCACGCTACTTTGCATGCTTGTTCTAGTCACCACAAATATTACAAAAATACATGGCATACACCCCTGTAAAGATGGCATGGTATTCTACAAAATACATGTAGAGCTCAGGATCATAGCATGCACACATTAATCATGGCAAAAATGACAAAAGGCCATTTGCTGAAACAGATCTGACAAATTCATCACATATCCCTCTTCAACATCATTTCGGGCATCAAGATGAGCTCAAATGAAAATGATGCAATGAAATGAAATGATGTACTCGTCGGGGCGAACATTTTGATATGCTACACACACGAATCGGAGCTACGGATGCAGAGTTATGGCATGCGGAAAAATGCTAAAAATTAGGGTTACGGGATGAAATAGTCAACCGAGGAGATGTCCCAGATCTGGATCTGGCCGGGCCGTACTATAGCAGCGGCGCGCGAACTGAGGTTCACCGGGGACGGGGTTGACGCCGGAGCTGCAGGAGGTGGCCGGAGACGGAGGGACCTCACCGGAGGGGCTCGGTCGCCGAGGAGCGTCGCCGGACTTGGGCAGATCGAGGAGGCGGCGACGCGGGGCACTGTAGGCGGCGCGCGGTGGCTGTTGGCGACGTCCACCGGAGAAGATGACGGCAATGGTGCGTGGCGGCCGGCGTGGAACTCCGGGCGGCGGCACAGGAGTGGGGGAGGCGGCACGGCAAGACCCAGGCGGCGGGGAGGCGGATGGGCCGTGGGGGCTTCCCGCTGGCCTGGCGGGCCTCAGGCGGCAGCGGCGATGTGGGGCGCCGCGGGCTGATGTGGCGGCGTCCCGTTGGTCGGTGGCGGCGGGTGGACGTGTCCGTCCCAATTCAGACACGTCCGGCAGTGAGAGGAGCAGATTTTTAGGGTTAGGGTGCGAAATGATGCGCGAATTTTTAGGGGGTGCCCTTTATATAGAGGTAGAGGGAGCTAGGAAGCTCCAAATGAGGTGTGGTTTGCTGCCACGCGATCGTGATCGGATGCTCTAGATGATGGAACATGTTTAGGTGGGTTTTGGGCCAGTATGGAAAGGTGTTGGGCTGCAACACACAGGAGGCCTTTTCGGTCCCTCGGTTAACCGTTGGAGTATCAAACTTGATAGGCGGTCTACCGTTAGTAAACCAAGGCCGCATGACAACTCTCAGTCCAATCCAAAAACGTTTAACCCCCACACACGAAAAGAGGTAGAAAGGGACACCGGGTGACATAGGAGCGCCGGAAAGAAAAACGGACAACGGAGAAAATGCTCGGATGCATGAGACGAACACGTATGCACATTTTGACATGATATGAGATGCATGACAAAGACAACAACACAAGGAGACAAAAACCCGACAACGAGGAAAATAATATAACTTAGGGCCGGAAACGGCAAGAGTTGGGATACATATAAGGTAAATTACATCCGGGGTGTTACATATCATTAATGAATTCAACAATATAATCAGCACCTAAAGCATTCTTTTCATGATATACAAGCATAGAAAATTTACTACTCTCTACATAAGCAAAAATCTTCTCAATCGGAATAGTGGGAGTATCATAAGAGACTCCAATACTATAAATTGTTTCCACATTAAAAGAGTAATGTTCAAAAAAAGGGTAATCATAATCATGACAAGTTTTGTAAATATAATCATCACTACTTTTTATAGCATATGTATCATCACAATAATTATCGTAAGTAGCAACTTTGTTCTCATCATAATCGATTGAAACCTCTTCCAAGATAGTGGAATCATTACTAAATAAAGTCATGACCTCTCCAAATCCACTTTAATAATTATCACAATAAGATTCAACATCCTCCAAAATAGTGGGATTACTACTTCCTAAAGTTGACACTCTTACAAACCCACTTTCATCAATATAATCATCATAAGTAGGAGGCATGCTATCATCATAACAAATTTGCATATCAAAACATGGGAGGCTAAAAATATCATCTTCATCAAATGTAGCATCCCCAAGCTTGCGACAGACATTAATTGCAGCAAATATATTCTCAAACATGTCATTCTCATCAAACATAGCATCCCCAAGCTTGGGCCTTTTCATATTATAAGCATAATCACTCTCATCATTAATAGTATGGATAGCACCGATTTTATAGCAATTATCATCATCACAATGAGTAGTAGGAGCAACATCATTTGGGAGGGATACCGTTCTACCTTTGCTTCTCCGTCTTTTGTTTTTCTTCTTCACAACATGTGTGGGTTTAAACCTCTTTTTTGAGCTCCTTATTAATGAGATTGGTTGAATAGAAGGCTCCTCCTCATTACCTGATTTATCATCAGAAATAATAGGAGGATATTTGGAAGCCTCTTCCCTTTCATTAGTATTCTCTTCATCCTCTATTTGTTTTATTTTCTTTATATACTTGGCCATATAAGGATTTTCAATGCAATTCACCGCACAATACATATAAATTTCCTCTAGATCAAAATTAAGAATCTCTATCAATGGCAAATTCTGGAATAACCTTAGATATACGTTTCATTTCTTCATAACCCAAGAGCAAACTAAGTTCATTATGATGTGCAAGGGAAATCAAGTCATCACAATTTTTGGACAAGATACGATCATGAAACAATTTGCATTGGGTACTGAAATGATCACGTTCATTGCAAAGTTCACAAGTACGGCTAAGAAAGTTTAAATTTTCAGCACAAACATCTAGCCTTTCTTGCAACCATTTAGTTTCCAAATACTTATGCCTCTTGCAGAATCTATCTTCCCTGTTTGGTATGTACTTGCAAACTCTACGCACTCCACAAAAATCGATATGCTTATAAGAGATATTTTCATCATGACTAGTGCAATCATCATTAGTACTATGGATATTCAAAGAGCTCATACTAATAACATTGCAATCATGCTCATCATTCAAAGAATTAGTGCCAAAGATTTTATAGACTTCCTATTCTAGAACTCAATTCCATCATTCTCACAAAAGTGAAGCGTGTGAGGCAAACTCAATTCCATATTTTTTTGTAGTTTTCTTTTATAAACTAAACTAGTGATAAAACAAGACACAAAAAGATTCGATTGCAAGATCTAAAGATATATCATCAAGCGCTAACCTCCCCGGCAATGACGCCAGAAAAGAGCTTGATGTCTACTACACAACATTCTTCTTGTAGACGTTGTTGGGCCTCCAAGTGCAAAGGTTTGTAGGACAGTAGCAAATTTCCCTCAAGTGGATGACCTGAGGTTTATCAATTAGTGGGAGGCGTAGGATGAAGATGGTCTCTCTCAAACAACCCTGCAACCAAATAACAAAGAGTCTCTTGTGTCCCCAACACACCCAATACAATGGTAAATTGTATAGCTGTACTAGTTCGGCGAAGAGATGGTGATACAAGTGCAATATGGATGGTAGATAAAGGTTTTTGTAATCTGAAATTATAAAAACAGCAAGGTAACTAATGATAAAAGTGAGCATAAACGGTATTGCAATGCTTGGAAACAAGGCCTAGGGTTCATACTTTCACTAGTGCAAGTTCTCTCAACAATAATAACACAATTGGATCATATAACTATCCCTCAACATGCAACAAAGAGTCACTCCAAAGCCACTAACAGCGGAGAACAAACAAAGATATTATGGTAGGGTACGAAACCACCTCAAAGTTATTCTTTCGGATCGGTCTATTCAAGAGTTCGTACTAGAATAACACCTTAAGACACATATCAACCAAAACCCTAATGTCACCTAGATACTCCAATGTCACCTCAAGTATCCGTGGGTATGATTATAAGATATGCATCAAACAATCTTAGATTCATCTATTCAACCAACACAAAGTACTTCAAAGAGTGCCCCAAAGTTTCTACCGGAGAGTCAAGACAAAAAAGTGTGCCAACCCCTATGCATAAGTTCACGAGCGGAACCCGCAAGTTTATCACCAAAACATACATCAAGTGGATCACATGATATCCCATTGTCACCACAGATAAGCACGTGCAAGACATACATCAAGTGTTCTCAAATCCTTACAGGATCAATCTGATAAGATAACTTCAAAGGGAAAACTCAATCCATCACAAGAGAGTAGAGGGGGAGAAACATCATAAGATCCAACTATAATGGCAAAGCTCGCGATACATCAGGATTATACCACCTCAAGAACCCGAGAGAGAGAGATAAACACATAGCTACTGGTACATACCCTCAGCCTCGAGGGAGAACTACTCCCTCCTCGTCATGGAGAGCACCGGGATGATGAAGATGGCCACCGGAGAGGGATTCCCCCCTCCGGCAGGGTGCCGTAACGGGTCCAGATTGGTTTTTGGTGGCTACGGAGGATTCTAGCGGCGGAACTCGATGTTTTTAGGGTATATTGATATATATATATATGTATATATATATATATATATATAGGCGAAAGAAGTTGGTCAGGGGAGCCACGAGGGGCCCACGAGGGTGGGGGCACGCCCAGGGGGGCAGGCGGGCCTCCCTGCCTCGTGGCCACCTCAAAGCTTCCTTGACTTCAACTCCAAGTCTCCTGGATCACGTTCGTTCCAAAAATTACGCTCCCGAAGGTTTCATTCCTTTTGGACTCCGTTTGATATTCCTTTTCTTCGAAACACTGAAATAGGCAAGAAAACAACAATTTGGGTTGGGCCTCCGATTAATAGGTTAGTCCCAAAAATAATATAAAAGTGTATAATAAAGCCCATTAACATCCAAAAAAGATAATATAATAGCATGGAACAATCAAAAATTATAGAGACGTTGGAGACGTATCACTGGCCGAAGGTGACGGGGAGGCGGATCTGCCCTATTCGGGTGGTGGATCCGTCGGTCACTCCTGAGAAGGGCTTGGTGGGCTGCAGCTGATCATACGTCACTTGGAGGCGGTCGAACGTCTCGATGGAAAGAACATTGAGCCCAACACCACCATCGATGAGGGTCATGGTGAGGAGGACATTGCTGATGACGGGCGATAAAAGCATCAGGAGGGCGCCGGTAGTTGCCGCGCACTTTAGTTGGACGGACGAGATGAAGGTGATGGTGCACTTGGACCACGTGAGCGGACGTGTGGCCTCAAGCCTGGGGAGGGCCACGTTCACCTTATGAGAGAAGTACTTAAAGAAGCGGTGGGAGGCTAGGACCTAAGCGCCACCCAAGATGTAGGCGATGGCGCGAGGGTCCTGGAAGCGCCAAGCCCCCTGGTCCTGGTGGTGGTCGTCATTCCTTCTTTGTGGTGGTGGCAGCGGGGGGAGGCCAGCATTGCCCTGAGGACGTTCCTCACGAGGTTGGCCTCTCCAGGCGCCCTTGCGAGGCTGGCCATGCTAGTGATCCTCACAAGGCTGGTCGTGCCACTCCTGGCGGGGGCCGCGGTCGTCCCAACGCCCTCCACTTCTGCCTCCTCCGCGCTCGTAGCCTCGATCGTTGTGCTTGGGGCATCGACCGAGCTGCCCATTGCGGTTACCCTGAGCTCCTGACAACCATTGGTGTTGTGGCTGTGTACATTGTGGAAAATGCAAAATGGACGGTTGCTCTTGGACGACTCTAGGTGATCACAGCCGTGCTTCATCTCTGGTTCGGCCGCGAGCACGGGATCCCCCTTGTGTTTCACATCCTTGACTTTGGCCTTCTTATCTTCTAGGTCGGCAGCTGGGAGCTCGACGAGGGCGAGGTGCCCCTCCTCAGCTTTCGCACACTTGGTAGCCATGTTGAACATCTCCAGAGCCGTGCATAGGTCCTCGTGGATGGCGAGCTCCTCTTTCATCTTAACATCGTGGACGCCATCGGACAATGCTGAGATGATGGCTTCATCAGAATGCTTGGGGGTCTTGAGACGAACACTATTGAAGCGCTGGATGTACTTCTGCAGGGTCTCCCCAGGTGGCTGCTTGATGCGCCATAGGTCACTCGCGGTAGGCGGGTGGTCGCTAGTGGCCTCAAAGTTGGTGATGAAACGCTCGCACATCTTGCCCCAGGAGGAGATTGATCCCGCGAGCAGATTCCGGAGCCACGAGTGCGTGCCATCCATGAGGGCCATGGGGAACTAGTTCGCCATGACCTTTTCATCGCCACTGGCCACCTCGATGGTCAGCTCGTAGAGCTGCAGGAACTCCACAAGGTTGGGGGTGCCATCGTAACGTGGAGGCAGGTTAGGCTTGAACTTGCCTGGCCAGACGACGTTGTGTAGCTCAGGGGTGAAGGTGCAGCAGTCCGCTGTGGTCACCGAAGCCCATCGTGGAGGGGGAACCTGATCTTGGTGCTCGCGCGCCACCACAGAAGGAGGCACATAGTCTTGACGTGGAGGTGGAGGGAGCAGTGGAGCAGCTTCTTGTGGCCGTTGGACCTCCCGGCAGCTTTCTTCTTTGTGCGCAGGTGCCCGGCGTGGTGGGTCATGCCGCGGGGCCGCGTGTCTTTGACCGACGGCGACGTCCTGACGGGGAGGTGGCGGAGGCGCTCCATGGGCTACATCGCCCGCATCGGGCAGTGGACGAGACAATGAGAGGGACGATGCAGGCGAGCCCCCAGCCGCGCTGACTAGCTCGGCGATGCGGTCCAACTAGTCTTCGTAGAGGTCATCGAACGCGCGGAGCTCATGCGCCATGAGCAACGCAGCCTATGCATTCTCCTGACCGTGACGAGCGTGGGACGACGAGCCGGCCGGAGTCAGCGATGGAGTATCGGTGCGTCTGTCCCGCCGCATGGAGGAGTGTTGCGACAAAGTTTGCTGCTCATGCCCCACTGGGCCGGTGACTGCGTTGGCGGCAGGTGATGGAGAATGACGGGGAGGCCCACCGACGGGCGTCGTCTGGGCGACAAGCGCGGCAAGAGCTGCATGGGCCCAGTGAGCATTAGCCATGGAGAGGTGGAGCGGCAGCCAGTCGTTCGACGAGAGAGAATCTTCGACGCACCCCTACCTGGCGCGCCAAATGTCGGATTCTGGGCTCCGCAGATCCTTGAGAGGTCCGAACACTGGGGTGCATACAAAGAACTCCTTCTCCCCAACCTGCTGGCCCAACGATTCCATAGCCTATCTCGACGAACCCAAGGGACAAGATACATAGTTGTTTATCCTGGTTCGGGCCACCTTGCGGTGTAATACCCTACTCCACCTTTGTGGTGGATTGCCTCGAGGGGCTAAGGATGAACTAGTATAGTGGTTGAACAACCTCAGGAGGTGAGGTGTTCTTGAGCTCAATGAGCTAGTGGAATGAGGATGGTCTCAATGACCCGATCCCTCTCTCGGGTGGTGGCTAAGTCCTTTTTATAGTGGCCTTGGTCCTCTTCCCAAATGTAGGCGGGAAGGGATCCAACAACGGCCAAATTTAAAGGGAGACAACTAGTAAAAGTTATCCTGACAAAAGTAGTCTTTGCCTGCATAGGCTTTGGTGGTGACGCTGTAGTGGGCTCCGCGATGACCTCCGTCATGCCGTCCTGGCGGTTTTGGTCTTGTTGCACCAATATGGAAACCTTTGCCTAATTCCTCGGGACTCCACGCTTGCGCTTGCCTCCTTGGCACCAAAGGTGAAACTGGTACACTACGCCCGTTGACGCCTGCCTGGCCTTGGTCATCATGGCTCACATCATGTGAACCTCGCGAAGTGCACCTTGCATTGATATCTCCGCTCCTCGGGAGCCAGCCTAGTGAGGCCGCCCCCAGGGAGGTCTTGGTGTCGTCTGCCTCGTGAGGCTTGGCACCTCGCAAGGGTCTCGTGTTGTTGCTGCCGAGACTGGGCCATACCGGGCCGCTAATGGAGCCACGCCGTGGGCCGCAGGCAGGCAAGTCTAGGTACCCCCATTCCTAGGACGCCGACACTCTCCTTCAAGCACTGCGGTGGAAGGAGGAAAAGATGAGAAAAGGGGTGCCCAAGCAGGAGCCCACTCTAACAAGACCGAGAGTGGCGAGGCTGCGTAGGAGGAATATAGGTGACGAGGCGGCGCCCTCTGGTCGCCACCTCTAGAGCTAGCAAGAAGCCTCAGATTGAGCGCCGATGGAGTCATCCACCAAAGCTCATCCGAAAGACTGCTGGAGGGGAGGAGAAGGCGCTAAGAGAACATCCCTCCCCGGCTATCTCCTTAAGAGGCTGGTGATGATGAAGCCGGGGAGGGAGGGGAAGAGCGGGAAGACAGGCGGCAGGTAACCAGTTGGAGGCGAAGGCATCCACGCCATCGTACTCCGACCTAACCACCTGCCATCTGCCTTCCCCGTCTTCCCTCACTTCCTCCTCAGCACTGCTGCTCCCGAGAAGCGCCAAGACTCCAGTCTGGCACCTTCCCCGGGAAGACAGCGAGCAGCCAAGACAGCCAAGCACTGGTGCGTGTAGGTGCTATACAAATGGTATTTAACCCCTTCCCGTGACGACATTTGGAACCATCGCCAAGTGAGTGTGGGCGATAGGGGGTCCTTCCCACACGACCCAAAAATCGTCGGGGATATGCCCTCCTGGGACACAAGCTGGGGCCGTGTGCGGTCGGGTGTGGCATCAGGACCCAATCATTTCCGTAGGTATGCACATCCCACACGGTAATCCGAGAAAAACATTTCCAGAGGTATGTACATCCCACATGGTGAATCCCAGAAAATCATTTTCCGTAGGTATGTACATCCCACATGGTCAATCCAAGGAATACATTTCCGTTCTTATGTACATCCCACACAGTCAATCGACGGAAAACATTTCCGTTTGTACGTACATCCCACACAGTTTTATGTGTAGGCTCGTATGTGAAAGGTGTAACTATCACACACGGTCTGCCTTGGTTAACTGTTTGCTTTTATCAACTATATCACACCTAGCCTGCCATGATGAAGAAAAATGTGTGGCATTGGGCTATCAATCACAAGCGCTTTTACTGCTAGAACTGTTTGCAAAGGTCCATGACACATTTAGCAGGTTTATTAGTTTACAATTAATAATTCTAGTATTACGCAAATTCACATTTCATATCGAACAATTTTTTGCCAATTTCATATTGGGCACATAAATATATTATAACATCACAATACGGTAGCTACATGAAAACAACACAGTACAAAATATAGTTAGTTCAACTTCATAAGAACAATATATTCATTTCCGTAGTCAAGATCATCCAGGCTCGTCTTATCCACCTCTTCTTTCAGTTTAGTAAGAACCTATTTTGCACGGGCCAATTGGGAAAGTGCCTCCTCATTCGCCAACACCATCTTAGCAAAGTCTGATTTAAAAAATCTGAGCTCATTGTCCACCTTCAACTTTTTATCCAGCATCTTCAAATATTCTTCAGCGTTGACAACAGTTTCTCTAAGCCTACGTCTGTTCTCTTCCTCATGTATGCTCCAGAGCTTTGCTAGGCACATCTTCAAAGACTGTGGCCACTCTTGATCAACCCACTCCAAGTAAGAACACTTCCGTTCATCCTATAATATTTAAAACTGGATCAGTAACAATTGTAGGGGAAATGGGTTTATAGCAACATAGAAAATCACCAATGCTTATTTTGAAAAACTGAAGAAACATGTTAATTATGACATATCTTCTCAAAAAGATAAATGTGCAAATGAATTAATTGCTACTGAGACAGCAACCAAATTATTGAACATCAGAAGCTATAATTAACTACAACGACGCTAGAAGTTCTTACTCATGTACAATAAATAACAAATTGAACATTTTTCGAGGAAGGTAAATATAACTGCAACAGCATAGCAACAATGTTTGCATGACATTAAATTGATACTAACATGTGTGTACATGCACAAATTTAGTAACATAAAACAAATAGCACTAAGGCCATCCATTATGTATGCCAAAACTGGGGTAAAGACAACTGTTGCTACATCTCGCACCGGTCCCCTGCACTGGCGAACTGATGTAGCGGAAAAAAATCAGGGACCCGGACTCCGAAGCACGTACACTAGTAGAAAAGGGGGCAATGGTCCAGGCCGGGTCAGCCCATTAGTCCCGGTTTAGTCCAGAACCGGGACCAATGGGGGCATTGGACCCGGTTCATGAGCCCAGGGGGCCGGCCGGGCCACGTGGGCCATTGGTCCCAGTTTGTCTGGACCTTTTGGTCCCAGTTGGTGGGACGAACCGGGACCAAAAGGTCCAGACGAAGACCATGGGTCCGTATAGATTATATTTGTAAGAGATAATTATTGTATATATGTAGCCGGTAGTGTCGGATAGATATATGAGAACTTGTTGTTCGACCAATCTCTCGGAGAAGGAGAGGTGGTCGATATCACTTCTCTCTGTATGCATATATGTTCATGACGATCTTCTGTTTCCTTCGTTTGCTTACTAGCTAGATAGCATGTCTAGTCCTCTCTATACGTATGTACAATACGTAGCGTCGACCAAGCACGGACATAAGAGAGGACACTTCTCTCTATTAATTATAGCTAGCTAACACAATATATGAAACACCTAAATTAACCCCCCAAAACCAACAACCCCCCCCTTAAAAAAACAAAAACCGCAGCCACAGAAATGCTGACGCGTGGATGCCTATTGGTCCCGGTTGGTGCCTCCAACTGGGATCAAAGGCCCTCCTGCTTGGGCTCCACGCACAGGCCACGTGGAGGCCCATCTGTCCCGGTTCTAGACTGAACCGGGACTAAAGGGACAGGGCATTAGTAACGACCCTTTAGTCCCGGTTCAGGAACCGGGACAAAAGGCCCTTATGAACCGAGACAATAGGCCTGTTTTCTACTAGTGGTAGTTGCTCTAATGCCTAGTTCCTTCGTGCCATAAAGATTTAGTATTTTACTGCTTGGCTACTCGGATGTGTGGACCAAAGTTGGCTGCAAAAACTCTTGAAGCGATGCCAAATAATTTTCTAATGGCACCACTAATGAGATGGTAACAATTTAAGATACTAGGTACAAACTGTGACACTATCTTAGGATGCGTTTGGTTGAAGGTGTGGTATGAATGGGTTGGGACCGTGGCAGTGTCCAAATCACATATAACAAATGATTTGTAACAACAAAAGAGGGTCTAACCTTCTCTGCACATGTCAGAAACTTCCTCCCACTGTCCACAAATTCAAACGCAACTAGCTTCACGCATGGAGATTGATGGTGACAACGAGCAGATAGATCTTCAGCCACCCCGCTCCATTCATTGCCACTGATGGTCCTCGGGAGCTACAAGAGGAAGAAATGACTCAAATCGACCAAAGGGTAAAAATCCTTCATTCCAAGTCATAGCCCGAGACAGAGAACAGAGGAATACCCGGGTGGTGAAGGAGTCATCGCCGGAGGAGGAACCGCTGGAGAGGTCATTGAAGAAGACTATGGCGACCCCGACGGTAGGATGCGAGCCGGCGAGAGCGAGGAAGTGGCTATAGCTCAGGAAGGAAGGAAGGAAGGAGGAAACATGGGAAATGTGACTCGTGGTCGAGGAGAAAAGGGCGTGGGGAAGGCGGAA
Source organism: Triticum aestivum (assembly GCF_018294505.1). Classification (NCBI taxonomy): domain Eukaryota; kingdom Viridiplantae; phylum Streptophyta; class Magnoliopsida; order Poales; family Poaceae; genus Triticum; species Triticum aestivum. Next base: position 278,661,411 of record NC_057797.1, on the reverse strand, counting down.
AGGGGGTGGGGGTAGATATTTTGGCGGTAGGCCAAAATTTTGCAAATCTGGAGGGAAACTTTGCACGCGGTGCCGCCGGACCATTCAATTTGAATGATTGTGTGCATCGCAAATGATTCTTCTGCTTTACGCACATGGGATGAGTTTGATAATTCAAATTTTGGTGGAAATTTCGCTGGGTACGTCATTGCATAATTTAATATCGCTTGCTAATTTGAGCACAAAAAAAGAATGTACAGCAGACAGACCACACTTACTGAATCGAGCAATTATAGTAATTAAACAGAGCTAGTAAAACTAAAAATTGCTCTAACAAAAGACCAGCATGAAAAAGAAAGCATAAGTACGCATAATTTTAACAAATCCGCCGCCGCGCCGGCCTATGCATCGCCGGTGTGAGATGAGACGTCGATGACTTGTCCTGGCGACATGCCGCTGCTGGTGGACTCCACGTCCCCCCTGCTGAAGTCGACCACGTCCTTGTCGTCGTCCTCGGCGCCGCCCTCAAGGTTGTAGTACTCCACCGCTGATTCCTCGACAGACGGACTCTTCTATACCTCGACCTCGGCCACGCGCAACTCCTCCTCCCGGCGCTCCTCGATCTCCGCCGCCTCCTGCATCTCTAGCTCCCGCTCAGCGACCTCATGAGGAAGCAGGTGCTCCATGGCCATCGCCGCCTTTTCAGACGCGGGTTGCATGCTGGAGTCTGATGTGGCCTGGCATATCTTGGCGTGTGCATCCTCGATCTTGGCGTGGATGGCCTTGACCCGGGCCAGGGCGACATCGGCGGCACGGATGGCAGCTCGAGCACTCTCGACTTTTGCAGCCGCCGTCGCAGCAGCAGCTGCAGCCGTCTCGGCTGCTACAGATGCCCTCTCGGCGGAAGTGTCCATGCTCAATGCAGAAGCGGCGGCACTCCTGGCGTAGGCGGCGTCGCTCGGGGGAGGGGGGCGGGGGACGCGGCCATCGTACGGGCCTTTACGAAGCGTTTCCATGGTGTCATCTTTGCAAGAAGGGGGTGCAGGAATGGGGATTGGGATTCGTGGATTCGGGGGTTGCCGACACTAGAGCAGACGAGCCGACGAATCTGAAGGAGGGAGACTTAAATAGACCCAGATATTTTCATCGCAAACGGTTCCTACTAAACAACTGTGTCTAGTGTTGTAGATATTTTTTATTAGCTGTGAAAGACGAATTTGGTGTAAAGTGGCAACGGATGGCGTTTTAATGAACAAGAAATTTTGTTGTACTAATACAACTGTCATGTCAAATTTTGCAAAATTTCAGGGGTCATTTGACCTTTTAAGACATTTAAGTGATTTTCTAGCCATTTAATGAACGTAATTGAAATTTGAACTGTTTGAAAACTCATATTTTGTGCACTTGTGTGCGATTTAATTCCATGTGCAATTGGAAGGAATTTTCAAACATATTGGTCTAACAGCTATGACAGAATTAAGCATGGAGTGACATGGCATTTTAATTCCAAAAAATACAAAAAATCAGAAACACAGAAAACCTTGGTTGATGTAATGTCATGCCACCAAGATGATGTGGTAAAAACATTGGCCTGTTTGACGAAAGTTTGGACACACACCCCTCACAAACCGGAGCAACTCACTAGAAGGCTCGTTGTTCCGAGAGGGAACAATGCATGTTTGATGACGAACCGGAGATAGCTTCCTCTTACGGCCTTCAAATTTTTTCTACGTCTAACGTGAACTACAAAAACAATAATTTGAAATATTGGAAAATTCTAGGGGTCATTTGACCTTTTAAAGACATTTGTTGAAAATTCTAGGAGTGATATGGCATCTTAATTCCAAAAAAATAAAAAAATTAGAAACACATGAAACCTTGGTTTATGTAATGTCATGCCACCAAGATGATGTGGTAAAGAAATTGGCATATTTGTCGAAAGTTTGGACACACACCCCTCCCAAACTGGAGCAACTCACTAGAAGGCTCGTGGTTCCGAGAGGGAACAATGCATGTTTGATGTCGAACGGGACATAGATTCCTCTTACGACCTTCAATTTTTTTCTATGTCTAACATGCACTACTATAGTTGTAATGTGAAATTTTCGAAAATAATAGGGGTCATTTGACTTGTTAAAGACATTTAAGTGATTTTCTAGCCATTTAATGGTTGTAATTCAAAATTGAACTACATCTACATGCAACGCCTAACCAAAACGGTTTGAAAAATCATATTTGTATCGTGTGTGTGAGTTAATTCCATGTGCAGTAAATTATAAGGAATTTTCAAACATATTTCTCTCACGACATGGACACATGCATACGTATTCATGGAGTTATATGGCATCTTAGTGCCAAAAAATAAAAAATAAATAGAAACACATGAAACCTCGGTTGATGTAATGTCATGCCACCAAGATGATGTGGTAAAGAAAATTGGCATATTTGTCAAAAGTTTGGACACACCCCCCTCATAAACTGGAGAAACTCACTAGAAGGCTCGTGGTTCCGAGAGGGAACACTGCATGTTTGATGTCGAACGGGACATAACTTACTCTTACGACCTTCAATTTTTTTCTATGTCTAACATGCACTACTACAACTGTAATGTGAAATTTTTGAAAATAATAGGGCTCATTTGACTTGTTAAAGATATTTAAGTGATTTTCTAGCCATTTAATGGCCGTAATTCAAATTTGAACTACATCTACATGCAACGCCTAACCAAAATGGTTTGAAAAATCATATTTGTGTTCGTGTATGTGAGTTAATTCCATGTGCAGTAAATTATAAGGAATTTTCAAACATATTTGTCTCACGACATGGACACATGCATACATATGCATGGAGTGATATGGCATCTTAATTCCAAAAAATAAAAAAATTAGAAACACATGAAACATTGGTTGATGTAATGTCATACCACCAAGACGATGTGGTAAAGAAATTGGCATGTTTGTCGAAAGTTTGGACACACACCCCTCACAAACTAGAGCAACTCACTAGAAGGCTCGTGGTTTCGAGAGGGAACAATGCATGTTTGATGTCGAACGGGACATAGCTTCCTCTTAAGGCCTTCAATTTTTTTCTATGTCTAACATGCAGTACTACAACTGTAATGAGAAATTTTTGATAATAATAGGGGTCATTTGACCTGTTAAAGACATATAAGTGATTTTCTAGCCATTTAATGGCCGTAATTCAAATTTGAACTAAATCTACATGCAACGCTTAACCAAAATGGTTTCAAAAATCATATTTGTGTTCGTGTGTGTGAGTTAATTCCATGTGCAATAAATTATAAGGAATTTTCAAACATATTTTTCTCACGACATGGACACATGCATACATATGCATGGAGTGATATGGCATCTTAATTCCAAAAAATAAAAAAATTATAAACACATGAAACCTTGGTTTATGTAATGTCATGACACCAAGATGATGTGGTAAAGAAATTGGCATATTTGTCGAAAGTTTGGACACACACCCCTGACAAACTGGAGCAACTCACTAGAAGGCTCGTGGTTCCGAGAGGAAACAATGCATGTTTGATGTCGAACGGGACATAGCTTCCTCTTACGACCTTCAATTTTTTTCTATGCATAACATGCACTACTATAGCTGTAGTGTGAAATTTTCGAAAATAATAGGGGTCATTTGACCTGTTAAAGACATTTAAGTGATTTTCTGGCCATTTAATGGCCGTAATTCCAAATTGAACTACAGCTACATGCAACGCCTAACCAAAACGGTTTGAAAAATCATATTTGTGTTCATGTGTGTGAGTTAATTCCATGTGCAGTAAATTATAAGGAATTTTCAAACATATTTCTCTCACGACATGGACAGATGCATACGTATGCATGGAGTTATATGGCATCTTAATGCCAAAAAATAAAAAAAATTAGAAACAAATGAAACCTTGGTTGATGTAATGTCATGCCACCAAGATGATGTGGTAAAGAAATTGGCATATTTGTCGAAAGTTTGGACACACCCCCCTCGTAAACTGGAGCAACTCACTAGAAGGCTCGTGGTTCCGAGAGGGAACAATGCATGTTTGATGTCGAATGGGACATAACTTACTCTTACGATCTTCAATTTTTTTCTATGTCTAACATGCACTACTACAACTGTAATGTGAAATTTTCGAAAATAATAGGGGTCATTTGACTTGTTAAAGATATTTAAGTGATTTTCTAGACATTTAATGGCCGTAATTCAAATTTGAACTACATCTACATGCAACGCCTAACCAAAACGGTTTGAAAAATCATATTTGTGTTCGTGTATGTGAGTTAATTCCATGTGCCGTAAATTATAAAGAATTTTCAAACATATTTGTCTCACGACATGGACACATGCATACGTATGCATGGAGTGATATGGCATCTTAATTCCAAAAAATAAAAAAAATTAGAAACACATGAAACATTGGTTGATGTAATGTCATACCACCAAGATGATGTGGTAAAGAAATTGGCATGTTTGTCGAAAGTTTGGACACACACCCCTCACAAAATAGAGCAACTCACTAGAAGGCTCGTGGTTCCGAGAGGGAACAATGCATGTTTGATGTCCAGCGGGACATAGCTTCCTCTTAAGGCCTTCAATTTTTTTCTATGTCTAACATGTAGTACTACAACTGTAATGTGAAATTTTCGAAAATAATAGGGGTCATTTGACCTGTTAAAGACATATAAGTGATTTTCTAGCCATTTAATGGCCGTAATTCAAATTTGAACGACATCTACATGCAACGCCTAAACAAAACGGTTTGAAAAATCATATTTGTGTTCGTGTGTGTGAGTTAATTCCATGTGCAGTAAATTATAAGGAATTTTCAAACATATTTCTCTCACGACATGGACACATGCATACGTATGCATGGAGTTCTATGGCATCTTAATGCCAAAAAATAAAAAAAAATAGAAACACATGAAACCTTGGTTGATGTAGTGTCATGCCACCAAGATGATGTGGTAAAGAAATTGGCATATTTGTCGAAAGTTTGGACACCCCCCCTCATAAACTGGAGCAACTCACTAGAAGGCTCGTGGTTCCGAGAGGGAACAATGCATGTTTGATGTCGAATGGGACATAACTTACTATTACGACCTTCAATTTTTTTCTATGTCTAACATGCACTACTACAACTGTAATGTGAAATTTTCAAAAATAATAGGGGTCATTTGACTTGTTAAAGATATTTAAGTGATTTTCTAGCCATTTAATGGCCGTAATTCAAATTTGAACTACATCTACATGCAACGCCTAACCAAAATGGTTTGAAAAATCATATTTGTATTTGTGTATGTGAGTTAATTCCATGTGCCGTAAATTATAAAGAATTTTCAAACATATTTGTCTCACGACATGGACACATGCATACGTATGCATGGAGTGATATGGTGTCTTAATTCCAAAAAATAAAAAAAATAGAAACACATGAAACATTGATTGATGTAATGTCATACCACCAAGATGATGTGGTAAAGAAATTGGCATGTTTGTCGAAAGCTTGGACACACACCCCTGAAAAACTAGAGCAACTCACTAGAAGGCTCGTGGTTTCGAGAGGGAACAATGCATGTTTGATGTCGAACGGGACATAGCTTCCTCTTAAGGCCTTCAATTTTTTTCTATGTCTAACATGCAGTACTACAAATGTAATGTGAAATTTTCGATAATAATAGGGGTCATTTGACCTGTTAAAGACATTTAAGTGATTTTCTGGCCATTTAATGGCCGTAATTCAAAATTGAACTACAGCTACATGCAACGCCTAACCAAAACGGTTTGAAAAATCATATTTGTGTTCGTGTGTGTGAGTTAATTCCATGTGCAGTAAATTATAAGGAATTTTCAAACATATTTCTCTCACGACATGGACAGATGCATACGTATGCATGGAGTTATATGGCATCTTAATGCCAAAAAATAAAAAAAATTAGAAACACATGAAACCTTGGTTGATGTAATGTCATGCCACCAAGATGATGTGGTAAAGAAATTGGCATATTTGTCGAAAGTTTGGACACACCCCCCTCATAAACTGGAGCAACTCACTAGAAGGCTCGTGGTTCCGAGAGGGAACAATGCATGTTTGATGTCGAACGGGACATAACTTACTCTTACGACCTTCAAATTTTTTCTATGTCTAACATGCACTACTACAACTGTAATGTGAAATTTTCGAAAATAATAGGGGTCATTTGACTTGTTAAAGATATTTAAGTGATTTTCTAGCCATTTAATGGCCGTAATTCAAATTTGAACTACATCTACATGCAACGCCTAACCAAAACGGTTTGAAAAATCATATTTGTGTTCGTGTATGTGAGTTAATTCCATGTGCCGTAAATTATAAAGAATTTTCAAACATATTTGTCTCACGACATGGACACATGCATACGTATGCATGGAGTGATATGGCATCTTAATTCCAAAAAATAAAAAAATTAGAAACACATGAAACATTGGTTGATGTAATGTCATACCACCAAGATGATGTGGTAAAGAAATTGGCATGTTTGTCGAAAGTTTGGACACACACCCCTCACAAACTAGAGCAACATACTAGAAGGCTCGTGGTTCCGAGAGGGAACAATGCATGTTTGATGTCGAACGGGACATAGCTTCCTCTTAAGGCCTTCAATCTTTTTTCTATGTCTAACATGCAGTACTACTACTGTAATGTGAAATTTCCGAAAATCATAGGGGTCATTTGACCTGTTAAAGACATGTAAGTGATTTTCTAGCCATTTAATGGCCGTAATTCAAATTTGAACGACATCTACATGCAACGCCTAACCAAAACGGTTTGAAAAATCATATTTGTGTTCGTGTGTGTGAGTTAATTCCATGTGCAGTAAATTATAAGGAATTTTCAAACATATTTCTCTCACGACATGGACACATGCATACGTATGCATGGAGTTATATGGCATCTTAATTGCCAAAAAATAAAAAAAATTAGAAACACATGAAACCTTGGTTGATGTAATGTCATGCCACCAAGATGATGTGGTAAAGAAATTGGCATATTTGTCGAAAGTTTGGACACCCCCCCCCTCATAAACTGGAGCAACTCACTAGAAGGCTCGTGGTTCCGAGCGGGAACAATGCATGTTTGATGTCGAACGAGACATAACTTACTCTTACGACCTTCAATTTTTTTCTATGTCTAACATGCACTACTACAACTGTAATGTGAAATTTTTGAAAATAATAGGGGTCATTTGACTTGTTAAAGATATTTAAGTGATTTTCTAGCCATTTAATGGCCGTAATTCAAATTTGAACTACATCTACATGCAACGCTAACCAAAATGGTTTGAAAAATCATATTTGTGTTCTTGTATGTGAGTTAATTCCATGTGCAGTATATTATAAGGAATTTTCAAACATATTTGTTTCACGACATGGACACATGCATACGTATGCATGGAGTGATATGGCATATTAATTCCAAAAAATAAAAAAAATTAGAAACACATGAAACACTGGTTGATGTAATGTCATACCACCAAGATGATGTGCTAAAGAAATTGGCATGTTTGTCGAAAGTTTGGACACACACCCCTCACAAACTAGAGCAACTCACTAGAAGGCTTGTGGTTCCGAGGGGGAACAATGCATGTTTGATGTCGAACGGGACATAGCTTCCTCTTAAGGCCTTCAATTTTTTTCTATGTCTAACATGCAGTACTACAACTGTAATGTGAAATTTTCGAAAATAATAGGGGTCATTTGACCTGTTAAAGACATATAAGTGATTTTCTAGCCATTTAATGGCCGTAATTCAAATTTTAACTACACCTACATGCAACGCCTAACCAAAATGGTTTGAAAAATCATATTTGTGTTCGTGTGTGTGAGTTAATTCCATGTGCAGTAAATTATAAGGAATTTTCAAACATACTTGTCTCACGACATGGACACATGCATACATATGCATGGAGTGATATGGCATCTTAATTCCAAAAAATAAAAAAATTAGAAACACATGAAACCTTGGTTGATGTAATGTCATGCCACCAAGATGATGTGGTAAACATATTGGCATATTTGTAGAAAGTTTGGACACACCCCCCTCACAAACTGGAGCAACTCACTAGAAGGCTCGTGGTTCCGAGAGGGAACAATGCATGTTTGATGTCGAACGGGACATAGCTTCCTCTTACGACCTTCAATTTTTTTCTATGTCTAACATGCACTACTATAGCTGTAATGTGAAATTTTTGAAAATAATAGGGGTCATTTGACCTGTTAAAGACATTTAAGTGATTTTCTAGCCATTTAATGGCCGTAATTCAAAACTGAACTACATCTACATGCAACGCCTAACCAAAACGGTTTGAAAAATCATACTTGTGTTCGTGTGTGTGAGTTAATTCCATGTGCAGTAAATTATAAGGAATTTTCAAACATATTTCTCTCACGACATGGACACATGCATACGTATGCATGGAGTTATATGGCATCTTAATGCCAAAAAATAAAAAAAATTAGAAACACATGAAACCTTGGTTGATGTAATGTCATACCACCAAGAAGATGTGGTAAAGAAATTGGCATGTTTGTCGAAATTTTGGACACACACCCCTCACAAACTAGAGCAACTCACTAGAAGGCTCGTGGTTCCGAGATGGAACAATGCATGTGTGACATCGAACGGGACATATCTTCCTCTTAAGGCCTTCAATTTTTTTCTATGTCTAACATGCACTACTACAACTGTAATGTGAAATTTTCAAAAATAATAGGGGTCATTTGACCTGTTAAAGACATATAAGTGATTTTCTAGCCATTTAATGGCCGTTTTTCAAATTTGAACTACATCTACATGCAACGCCTAACCAAAACGGTTTGAAAAATCATATTCGTGTTCGTGTGTGTGAGTTAATTCCATGTGTAGTAAATTATAAGGAATTTTCAAACATATTTCTCTCACGACATGGACACATGCATACGTATGCATGGAGTGATATGGCATCTTAATTCCAAAAAATAAAAAAATTAGAAACACATGAAACCTTGGTTTATGTAATGTCATGCCACCAAGATGATGTGGTAAAGAAATTGGTATGTTTGTCGAAATTTTGGACACACACCCCTCACAAACTAGAGCAACTCACTAGAAGGCTCGTGGTTCCGAGACGGAACAATGCATGTTTGATGTCGAACAGGACATAGCTTCCTCTTAAGGCCTTCAATTTTTCTATATGTCTAACATGCACTACTACAACTGTAATGTGAAATTTTCGAAAATAATAGGGGTCATTTGACCTGTTAAAGATATATAAGTGATTTTCTAGCCCGTTAATGGCCGTAATTCAAATTTGAACTACATCTACATGCAACGCCTAACCAAAACGGTTTGAAAAATCATATTTGTGTTCATGTGTGTGAGTTAATTCCATGTGCAGTAAATTATAAGGAATTTTCAAACATATTTCTCTCGCGACATGGACACATGCATACGTACGCATGGAGTTATATGGCATCTTAATGCCAAAAAAAATTAGAAACACATGAAACCTTGGTTGATGTAATGTCATGCCACCAAGATGATCTGGTAAAGAAATTGGCATATTTGTCGAAAGTTTGGAGACACCCCCCTCATAAACTGGAGCAACTCACTAGAAGGCTCGTGGTTCCGAGAGGGAACAATGCATGTTCGATGTCGAACGGGACATAACTTACTCTTATGACCTTCAATTTTTTTCCATGTCTAACATGCACTACTACAACTATAATGTGAAATTTTCGAAAATAATAGTGGTCATTTGACTTGTTATAGATATTTAAGTGATTTTCTAGCCATTTAATGGCCGTAATTCAAATTTGAACTACATCTACATGCAACGGCTAACCAAAATGGTTTTAAAAATCATATTTGTGTTCGTGTATGTGAGTTAATTCCATGTGCATTAAATTATAAGGAATTTTCAAACATATTTGTCTCACGAGATGGACACATGCATACGTATGCATGGAGTGATATGGCATCTTAATTCCAAAAAATAAAAAAATTAGAAACACATGAAACATTGGTTGATGTAATGTCATACCACCAAGATGATGTGGTAAAGAAATTGGCATGTTTGTCGAAAGTTTAGACACACACCCCTCACAAACTAGAGCAACTCAGTAGAAGGCTCGTGGTTCTGAAAGGGAACAATGCATGTTTGATGTCGAACGGGACATAGCTTCCTCTTAAGGCCTTCAAATGTTTTCTATGTCTAACATGCAGTACTACAACTATAATGTGAAATTTTCGTAAATAATAGGGATCGTTTGACCTGTTAAAGACATATAAGTGATTTTCTAGCCATTTAATGGCCGTAATTCAAATTTGAACTACATCTACATGCAACGCCTAACAAAATGGTTTGAAAAATCATATTTGTGTTCGTGTGTGTGAGTTAATTCCATGTGCAGTAAATTATAAGGAATTTTCAAACATATTTGTCTCACGACATGGACACATGCATACATATGCATGGAGTGATATGGCATCTTAATTCCAAAAAATAAAAAAATTAGAAACACATGAAACCTTGGTTTATGTAATGTCATGCCACCAAGATGATGTGGTAAAGAAATTGGCATATTTGTCGAAAGTTTGGACACACACCCCTCACAAACTGGAGCAACTCACTAGAAGGCTCGTGGTTTCGAGAGGGAACAATGCATGTTTGATGTCGAACGGGACATAGCTTCCTCTTACGACCTTCAATTTTTTTCTATGTCTAACATGCACTACTATAGCTGTAATGTGAAATTTTCAAAAATAATAGGGGTCATTTGACCTGTTAAAGACATTTAAGTGATTTTCTAGCCATTTAATGGCCGTAATTCAAAATTGAACTACATCTACATGCAACGCCTAACCAAAACGGTTTGAAAAATCATATTTGTGTTCATGTGTGTGAGTTAATTCCATGTGCAGTAAATTATAAGGAATTTTCAAACATATTTCTCTCACGACATGGTCACATGCATACGTATTCATGGAGTTATATGGCATCTTAATGCCAAAAAATAAAAAAATTAGAAACACATGAAACCTTGGTTGATGTAATGTCATGCCACCAAGATGATGTGGTAAAGAAATTGGAATATTTGTAGAAAGTTTGGACACACCCCCCTCATAATCTGGAGCAACTCACTAGAAGGCTCGTGGTTCCGAGAGGGAACAATGCATGTTTGATGTCGAACGGGACATAACTTACTCTTACGATCTTCAATTTTTTCTATGTCTAACATGCACTACTACAGCTGTAATGTGAAATTTTCGAAAATAATAGGTGCCATTTGACTTGTTGAAGATATTTAAGTGATTTTCTATCCATTTAATGGCCGTAATTGAAATTTGAACTACATCTACATGCAACGCCTAACCAAAACGGTTTGAAAATCATATTTCTGTTGGTGTATGTGAGTTAATTCCATGTGCCGTAAATTATAAGGAATTTTCAAACATATTTGTCTCACGACATGGACACATGCATACGTATGCATGGAGTGATATGGCATCTTAATTCCAAAAAATAAAAAAAATTAGAAACACATGAAACATTGGTTGATGTAATGTCATACCACCAAGATGATGTGGTAAAGAAATTGGCATGTTTGTCGAAAGTTTGGACACACACCCCTCACAAACTAGAGCAACTCAGTAGAAGGCTCGTGGTTCCGAGAGGGAACAATGCATGTTTGATGTCGAACGGGACATAGCTTCCTCTTAAGGCCTTCAATTTTTTTCGATGTCTAACATGCAGTACTACAGCTGTAATGTGAAATTTTCGAAAATAATAGGGGTCATTTGACCTGTTAAAGACATTTAAGTTATTTTCTAGCCATTTAATGGCCATAATTCAAAATTGAACTACATCTACATGCAACGCCTAACCAAAACAGTTTGAAAAATCATATTTGTGTTCGTGTGTGTGAGTTAATTCCATGTGCAGTAAATTATAAGGAATTTTCAAACATATTTCTCTCACGACATGGACACAAGCATACGTATGCATGGAGTTATCTGGCATCTTAATGCCAAAAAATAAAAAAAATTAGAAACAAATGAAACCTTGGTTGATGTAATGTCATGCCACCAAGATGATGTGGTAAAGATATTGGCATATTTGTTGAAAGTTTGGACACACCGCCTCATAAACTGGAGCAACTCACTAGAAGGCTCATGGTTCCGAGAGGGAACAATGCATGTTTGATGTCGAATGGGATATAACTTACTCTTACGACCTTCAATTTTTTTCTAGGTCTAAAATGCACTACTACAACTGTAATGTGAAATTTTCGAAAATAATAGGGGTCATTTGACTTGTTAAAGATATTTAAGTGATTTTCTAGCCATTTAATGGTCGTAATTCAAATTTGAACTACATCTACATGCAACGCCTAACCAAAACGGTTTGAAAAATCATATTTGTGTTCGTGTATGTGAGTTAATTCCATGTGCAGTAAATTATAAGGAATTTTCAAACATATTTATCTCACGACATGGACACATGCATACGTATGCATGGAATGATATGGCATCTTAATTCCAAAAAATAGAAAAATTAGAAACACATGAAACATTGGTTGATGTAATGTCATACCACCAAGATGATGTGGTAAAGAAATTGGCATGTTTGTCGAAAGTTTGGACACACACCCCTCACAAACTAGAGCAACTCACTAGAAGGCTCGTGGTTCCGAGAGGGAACAATGCATGTTTGATGTCGAACGGGACATAGCTTCCTCTTAAGGCCTTCAATTTTTTTCTATGTCTAACGTGCAGTACTAGAACTGTAATGTAAATTTTTCAAAAATAATAGGGGTCATTTGACCTGTTAAAGACATATAAGTGATTTTCTATCCATTTAATGGCCGTAATTGAAATTTGAACTACATCTACATGCAACGCCTAACCAAAATGGTTTGAAAAATCATATTTGTGTTCGTGTGTGTGAGTTAATTCCATGTGCAGTAAATTATAAGGAATTTTCAAACATATTTGTCTCACGACATGGACACATGCATACGTATGCATGGAGTGATATGGCATCTTAATTCCAAAAAATAAAAAAATTAGAAACACATGAAACCTTGGTTTATGTAATGTCATGCTAGCAAGATGATGTGGTAAAGAAATTGGCATATTTGTCGAAAGTTTGGACATACACCCCTCACAAACTGGAGCAACTCACTAGAAGGCTCGTGGTTCCGAGAGAGAACAATGCATGTTTGATGTCGAACGGGACATAGCTTCCTCTTACGACCTTCAATTTTTTTCTATGTCTAACATGCACTACTATAGCTGTAATGTGAAATTTTCGAAAATAATAGGGGTCATTTGACCTGTTAAAGATATTTAAGTGATTTTCTAGCCATTTAATGGCCGTAATTCAAAATTGAACTACATCTACATGCAACGCCTAACCAAAACGGTTTGAAAAATCATATTTGTGTTCGTGTGTGTGAGTTAATTCCATGTGCAGTAAATTATAAGGAATTTTCAAACATATTTCTCTCACGACATGGGCACATGCATACGTATGCATGGAGTTATATGGCATCTTAATGCCAAAAAATAAAAAAAATTAGAAACACATGAAACCTTGGTTGATGTAATGTCATGCCTCCAAGATGATGTGGTAAAGAAATTGGCATATTTGTCGAAAGTTTGGATACACCCCTCTCATAAACTGGAGCAACTCACTAGAAGGCTCGTGGTTCCGAGAGGGAACAATGCATGTTTGATGTCGAACGGGACATAACTTACTCTTACGACCTTCAATTTTTTTCTATGTCTAACATGCACTACTACAGCTGTAATGTGAAATTTTCGAAAATAATAGGGTTTATTTGACTTGTTAAAGATATTTAAGTGATTTTCTAGCCATTTAATGGCCGTAATTCAAGTTTGAACTACATCTACATGCAACGCCTAACCAAAACGGTTTGAAAAATCATATTTGTGTTCGTGTATGTGAGTTAATTCCATGTGCCGTAAATTATAAGGAATTTTCAAACATATTTGTCTCACGACATGGACACATGCATACGTATGCATGGAGTGATATGGCATCTTAATTCCAAAAAATAAAAAAAATTAGAAACACATGAAACATTGGTTGATGTTATGACATACCACTAAGATGACGTGGTAAAGAAATTGGCATGTTTGTCGAAAGTTTGGACACACACCCCTCACAAACTGGAGCAACTCACTATAAGGATCGTGGTTCCGAGAGGGAACAATGCATGTTTGATGTCGAACGGGACATAGCTTCCTCTTACGGCCCTCAATTGTTTTCTATGTCTAACATGCACTACTACGGCTGTAATGTGAAATTTTCGAAAATAATAGGGGTCATTTGACCTGTTAAAGACATTTAAGTGATTTTCTAGCCATTTAATGGACGTAATTCAAATTTGAACTACATCTACATGCAATGCCTAACCAAAACGGTTTGAAAAAATCATATCTGTGTACTTGTGTGCAAGTTAATTCCATGTGTAGCAAATTAGAAGGCATTTTAAAACATATTGGTCTCAAGGCATGGGCACATGCATACATATGCATGGAGTGACATGGCATTTCAATTCCAAAAAATTAAAAAATGATCAGAAAAACAGGAAACCTTGGTTGATGTAATGTCATGCCACCAAGATGATGTGGTAAAGAAATTGGCATGTTTGACGAAAGTTTGGACACACACCCCTCGCAAACCGGAGCAACTCACTAGAAGGTTCATGGTTCCGAGACAGAACAATGCATGTTTGATGACGAACGGGAGAGAGCTTCCTCTTACGGCCTTCAAAAAATTTCCTATGTTTAACGTGCACTAATACAACTGTCATGTGAAAATATGGAAAATTTCAGGGATCATTTGACCTTTTAAAGATATTTAAGTGATTTTCTAACCATTTAATGACTGTAATTCAAATTTGAACTACATCTACATGCAACGCCTAACAAACACGGTTTGAAAATTCATATTTTTGTGTAATTTTGTGCGAGTTAATTCCCTGTGCAGTAAATTAGAAAGAATTTTCAAACATATTGGTCTCAAGGCATGGGCACATGCACGGAGTGCCATGGCATTTTAATTCCAAAAAAATAAAAAATGATCAGAAAAAACATGAAACCTTGCTTGATTTGATGTCATGCCACCAAGATGATGTGGTAGAAAAACTGGAATGTTTGACGAAAGTTTGGAAACATACCCCTCACAAACCGGAGCAACTCACTGGAAGGTTCGTGGTTCCGAGAGGGAACAATGCATGTTTGATGACGAACGGGAGATAGCTTCCTCTTATAACCTTCAAAAAAATTTCTACGTTTAACATGCACTAATACAACTGTCATGTGAAAATTCGAAAAATTTCAGGGGTCATTTGACCTTTTAAAGACATTTAAGTGATTTTCTAACCATTTAATGACTGTAATTCCAATTTGAACTACATCTACATGCAATGCCTAACCATAATGGTTTGAAAAATCATATTTTGTATACTTGTATGCGAGTTAAAAAATCATCAAACGATGTAAAGATCTGGTGTTCTAAAACGAAAATATAAAGATCTGGTAAGACAACCGCCCCCCACATTATTGGCACTCTATCTCGCAGCCCGAGGTTTGGTAGGTGAGTGGCGGGGATCATTAATCAGACATGGTTCTGTATTGGAAACTGTCAGCTATTATGTTCACACACGGATTTTGCTGCGGGAATCATGTGTGTTTCAAACTACAATACTCATAAATTTTGGCGACCAGCATGTGTACTGTCCCTGTTGATCTAGATTCCGGCCGCCAATAAATACTCCCTTGCTCATGTCATCCCGCCTGCATTCTCATCTACATCCTCCCCTAACTCGCCCTCTCTCTCACAAATCGCTGCCATGGCGCCGCTAGTCTGCCCATGTGCCGACGAGGAGTCGCCGCCCCCCGAGGACGCTCACTTGAATAACAGCAATGAGGACCCTTACACGCCTCCTGACGAGGTTGCGTCGGACCCCCCAACTTTGGATTGATTTTGTGGCCAGTACAATCTTTGTCTATGGAAGTCGCTGCCGCCGGCTGAGAAAGCCAGGCAAGTGGCGTTCAAGAAGGAGATGGCGGAGGAGGTACCAGGTGGCCTATGAAGCCCGTGATGCCTCCTGGAAAAAGGAGGCGGCGGAGCTTTGGGGGCAGGCGCATTGTCATGCCGATGAGGTGTACGGAGACCGGTACTTCGCGAGGAAGGTCGTAGGTGTTGGGCGCCTTGCTGCTGCGTGGAGGTGGGCCGATAAGCTCCGGCGTGTGTCAGGACCGGTTTTTCGGGATATTAATTTCCCAAAAGTGGCCCGTGTGCTCACCAGCCCTAGGACTACTATTAGCTGATGAGACACCAACTTGTTAGAGAAACTCCAAGCAAACTACAAAATATGTAGTACAAGACCATTCTGGCCTATGGGTACAACAATTGGTTTCTGGTGGTTGATGGCGGAAGCGGTTTGCGGATCATCAGCGTCTATGGGACTCCATTTCCCACAGGAACAGCTGACCATGATAACTCCTATCTTTGCGAGGCTGCTATCTCCATTGCGTAGGTTCTGGGGCTGTCATCGCAACGTTCCTTTCCACGCAAGAAATCTGGCCAAGACAATAGCCAGGGACAAGCCAGTGAGTACTTTGAATGTACTCGCAAACATTAAGAACACAGGTATAATATAGCCACTGATAATCATGCTTTAAAATATTCTATGATCACTTCGTCAGTTATGAAATAAGGTTCATGATGCACGCAAGTAGATCATTTAAATAAATCACGAGTAAACAATCAGGGTGTAAAAATATAAAGCACCGTTCGGGTGTCTGAAGCGACGCCTTGAAAGGATAATAATATGAAGCATGCCTCAGTCGGGCGTCTGAGCGACACCACATAAAGGGCTTATATATAAAAGGAATAACAAGCATGCCACAATCGGGCGTCGGTGCGACACCACATAAAGGGCTTATAAGTAAATGAAATAATGGACATGCCACAGTCGGGCGTTTGTGCGACACCACATAAAGGGCTTATAAGTAAATGAAATAACAAACATGCCACAGTCGGGCGTCTAAGCGACGCCACAAAAAGGGCTTATATATAAACATATTCACAGTGAGTATCCAGGAGGTAGTGTCGTCCCAGGGATATTCATTATTTCAAAAAATGCAAACGGTTAGTCCACAATGATAATAATCATAACCATCATATATTACAAGTCATAATCAATATTTTGGTTTAATAGTTTCTCCTCCGAAGACCGACACTAAGACCGACACTTGACCCATCCCAGACTATAGTCCTTAACCATGGACACGGCTATTTGGATAGGATTAATATCTCTGCAGAGGGTGTACTCTTTACTCACGAGTAACGGATTCCTTTAGTCCATCGGGACTAATTCCGTCTATGGTCTTTTAATTGAAAACACCCTAACCGCACACACCAGCCGAACTTACCGGTGTCTGGAATCACCCTTGACACCTGTTAAGCAAAACTCTAAGCGGGGAGGCTACAACCTCGACTAGCATGGGATCACAAAATTTATACCGCGCGCAAACTAGGGGAGCTACCCCTTCGGCTACAACCGAAACACCCATGCCCCCAGACCGGATGACTGGATTTAATCTAGGGCCATGGAACCCTCATCACGGCCCCTCTGTACGGTGTGTGCTAGGAAGGGGTTGACAACTTACTGAACCATACCCTACCTACGGCAGGGACAAGTGGCAGCACGAAACAAGTATGGGGGTTACTGGAACAAGACTCAATCTACGGCCGACTCAGGAGGCTTAAGTATTTCCTGCATGATTAGCTCAAGGATAATATTTCACATCCATCAGACACAACCACCACTCATCATATCTCCCCTTGCCCCGCCGGTCATAACCGTCTCGACGAGGGACAAGCTCGTGTCTACCCAAGACAGACTTTCTCGGATCCTTCCTGGTAGGCATGAGAGGCATATGAGGGTGATTGCTATCACAAGTATGTCCATTTCCACCAGCAAAAAATTTCATCTTTGCACTCAAAGCGTATGATCATATCGTCACAAACACATAATGGATACTCCGTGTCACGGTGGTGTTGTAACGGTATCAAACAACACACGATAATATTATGCCTGAGTTCAAAAATGCTTGCCTTCAAGGTGTGGAGAGGTGAGGTGCACTCCAATATTTTTTTGAAAGCTCTCTTCTCTCTCTCCAAAATCCTATTTCGAAAATAGGAAAATAACACATACTTTAAAAACAGTACAAAAAGTTGTCCTAATTATTTTTGAAATAGATCTTAAAATAAACTAGGTGAAATTTGAGAGAGGTAGGAAAAAGAATCAATTCATTTGGACTTATATTTAAAAAGTTATAGCCGGTCAAAGCTTTGGTCAAATCTCTTTTTAAAATAAAACAGAAAAGAAAACGTTTCAAAAGGAATACGCTTTTGGGGTAGCGAAGACGTACTCTGGGGTTTACGTCTTCACTTATCCAGCATGGACCGGCTCGTGGTCACTGACAATGGGTCCAGTGGGCCCACTGGTCAGGTTTGACTGGTCTCCACTCCCTCCCCTTTCCTCTGCCCGAGCGGGGGGCGGGACTCTGGCGTTCATCGCTGGCGAACGGGGGCTCCTCGAGGGCATCCGAGGCCAGGGATGGATCCGCCACTCCTAGGCGTTCCTCCCGGTGGTCGACTGGTCGACGGGGATGGAGGGAATCGCCGGCGGCGAGCTCCGCGGCGGAGGGAGCTTCAGGCATGATTGGGGATTTGGGTTATGGTGGATTTTTATCTTGTTCGAGGGGTCAGGCAGCTCCGCAAGGTCGAGGGGAAGTCGACGGTGGCGCTGGATGGGTGGGGGAGGCCCTGGTGGCGCCAGAGTGAACAAGACAGTGGCGGCGGCCGTGGTTGCCGGAGATGAGGAAGACGACATCTCTGGTCTTTCTACTGCTACGGGCAGATCGGTGAGGGAGTGTGGGAGGTTGCTTGAGAGTTTGGTGAGCTCGGGGGGGGGGGGGGCTCCTTATATAGCGATATGGGCGGTTCCGTCGATGGCCGAGGATAAGAACGCCGGCGACCGTCATACTGTGCTGCAGGGCGACGTGGTGGCGACGAGGGCTTGCGGACAAGGTTGCGGATAAGCTTGAGCTGCTCAAGGGGGCACCTGGCGAGCGCTGATGGCTCAGGCGGC
Source organism: Triticum aestivum (assembly GCF_018294505.1). NCBI lineage: Eukaryota > Viridiplantae > Streptophyta > Magnoliopsida > Poales > Poaceae > Triticum > Triticum aestivum. The sequence continues at coordinate 278,642,199 of NC_057797.1, read as the reverse complement.
GCCGTCCATGGCAGAAGCTGTTGTGGCCGCCTGCTAGCCACCGTTTCTGACCTGACGGCGGCGTTGTAGGGCGCCAGGGGCGGCTCTGCGGCGAGGGGAAGGAGCGTGGTGTTGGCTGCGAGCGGGGAAGGGTCAGAACGAGTGCGAGGCGACGGCAGTGTGATGCGGCGGCTCGATGCACGCGCGTGCAAAACGTGCGCTCTAGGTGTGCCCAGAGCACGTACGCGACGTGTTCGACCAAATGCCAGGGCATGCTAGGGGGCTCCAATCCACAAGGGAGTTAGCAGGATGGGGCTATAGGCTTGGGCAAATCCATGTGACATGCTGGTCTAGTCAGGGGATCAAGTTCACAATGTAAACTTGAAATCATGCCAAATCTGGTTGTGCACACAGGGTGTTTAACAAAATGCCAAAGGCATCTAGGCAATTCTTGGGGTGGCCAAATTCTCCAGATCAGTGTCTCCTTGGATGAGTAAGAGGGTGGTGAGGTTAGTTTAACAAAAACAAACACTTGTTAGTGCAAGTTCTGCAAAACTTCAGTTCTGGACAACAGGTAAATGGCATTGTTTCATGATCCATAAATCTTGCAATGGGTCCCTTCTTCTGGACTTAAGGGTTTTTCAAGGTGGTCTATAAGCAGGAGAAAACTCAAGGGTACTAGAGCAAACTAAACTAGGGTTGTTGTAGAAAAAGCCAAACTGAACCAGAGAGCAAAAGAGGTTGGTTCACTCAAATTTTTCAAAGAACACCACTGGGTTTTTGCATAAAGTTGAATAATATACTCCTATTAACATCCCATCATTTTGGTGGAGGCTAGAAAGAAACATTTAAATGGCTTGTAGTGCAAAATTGCCCACTGGACCAGATTTGAAAAATTGGTGTAGAGCTCAAAATATTAAAAGAATGAAATATATTTTTGCGTAAAAGTGATTTTAAAACATCACATGACATCTCCAAATTTTGGTTGGAATTTTAGATAAATATATCAAGAGGTTGCAGTGCAAATTGGGTCCTGAAACTTTAAAAAAAAATCATTTCAAGGAATAAATCTCAGGGAGAATTAGTTATGCAATTAAATCCACCTTTAAGAGAAATGTTTTTTCTCTCGAGGGAGAAAACAAGTCCAGTAATATATTTGGAAACTTTCACTTGGGATAAAACTCCATAAAAATCCAAGAAAGGATGGTACTGAAATCAAAGAAAACCCAGAAAAATTAAAAGTTTAGTTTTCCTGGCAAAATTTTAATTAGTAAAACAAGGTTAAAATTTTGGGGTGTCACAGCGTGCCACCGATAAGGAGCTCCGGTGGGTGCTGAACGATATGGCACGATTGTTCGTGCGCGTTCGCCAGCATGAGGTAGATCGGTACGTCGAGTGTTGCGAGGCGGATGAGGCGGAGTACTGCCTCCGCATTGGGAGGACGTCGCGCACCAGGGAGCTACTGGCGAGGGGCTGCCGGAATACTTGCCCCAGGAGGGATTATTAGTTTTAGTATTGTTCGTTTTTAGTTTCATGCATTGTACCTAGTAGTTAAGTATCATCACGTATTTGTGATGATATTACATATATAATATATATATATATTATGAATTCCATTTTCTATCTATATTTGTATACTAATTTGAGTCTAGTTGTTACCATCCACATATATAGAATGGAAAGCATATATACACACATTGAAATAGAACATATAAGAACGGAAAACAGAGTACACACATTGAAACAGAGGAATAAAAGGAGCAATACTATGATGGTTGTGAATACATAGCTATCCACGTCGAAACAACTCAACAAAATAAAACGCGTCCATGAGACCATGACCAGCAACCCTTGCCTACGGTATCTCTTGGCTCTGCATGAACTTGTGCAGGCGCTCGTCCAAGCGGTCGACACGCTCGCGGTACATCTGGAGCGCGATCTCGAGCTCCAAGTTGGCTATTTCATCAGAGATCACCAGCTCGAGGATGCGACAGCCATGTTCCTCTACTGCGCCCAGGTGGACACCTGGGCCAAGGTGGCGGTCGAGCCTACGGACCAGTGTGTTGGCAATCGGCGGGCTGCGGACAAGGCAAACAGCGGCACCCATGTGAACGGCGCGGCGGGTGTCCGGTGCAAGTACGGCATAGCCGGCCTCTGGTGCAAGTACGACGCTGAGGGCCTCTGCCCACTCCTGGCGAGGAATGGGAGTACTAACGGGACGTGTACCCAGCTGCGATGCCGTGTCGATAGTAGGCAAGCGCCGATGGATCCGCTCTTGCGGTGCAGCACGCCGTGCCTCTCGCTCTGCGGTGCTCCAACGGTCTCGCCGTGCAGCGAGCTACAACTTATCGGAGCGGACGTGCCTAGCTCACTCTACGGCGCGCCATCAATCATGTTGTGCGGCGAGCTGCAGCCTGTCGGCGCTGACATTCCTATCTTGATCCGCGGCGCTCAAGCGCGATGCGCCAAAGGTCTGCTCAACCCAGGCGAAGAAGTGCATCATGGCGTCATCCATCGCGTTGCCGGGGAGCGCCTCGGCCCGGGCCGAGGCGCCTGCTCATTTTCCTCGTCGACGAGGTTGATGCTAGAGGCGGCGCTTTGGTGGGTTGGCATGCTTGGAAAAGGATGTGCTATAGGTTGCGCTTGTCACCTCTGTGCATCGCGCGCTGCCAAGGTTTATGCGCAATATCACCGAGTGACGGGAAACAGGTGAGGAAATGGCGGGAAACGGTGCTGTTTTCATAGAACGCCATCAATTAATGGAAACTTTCTATATAAGGAACATCGAGCTAGCACAAGAAGTAGATGATGATCAGATGAACACGGACCACACTAGGGCACCCGTCGGTGATGAATTCATCAATCGCAGATGGTTGAATACTAGCAAGTGTTTGCCCACAACACACACGACTTATTGCATCACAAACAGGCCGGATGAATCGACTTTATGCCATGTATCGTACATTATCAAAAAGTAATGCGGTAGACCTTCTTTAACATGTGTCCAAAAAAAAGGACCGCGGGGTTAAATTAAATCATGGGATGGGTCGTATCAGTCATTTAATTTGACAAATATGACCCATCCTATCAGTTAATTTAACATCAATAGAACTTCCCATCCAGTCACCCATCCGATGGATGCTCCACCTTGATCACACTTAACTTGAGAGTTCTCTTACATGAGCTACTGGTGCAACAACTAGTCTTTGCTGATATAGGATGCCTCTTCGCATCCTTATATGGCGTATCTAGATGACCACCCGTCCCCCAATGGTGAATAGATGTTGTGTAGACAGCGGATATCACATACGTCTTATTAGAATCAATAATCTGTGTTATTATCGGTCTTCACACACATTTCTGATTACAAACTTGTTTGCCGCGTATCACACACATCTTGTTAAGTTGAACCGTTTCTGTTCCCATGTCAATGCAAACAGTTCATCCGAGTGAACCAAATACTGTACATCATACACACATTGATCTGGCTGACCGTTTCTTTTGTGTTGCCTAATCACAAACAGTTCATCCGGGTGAACCGTATGATGTACATCGCATGCACCTTCATGTGTCTGCCCGTTTCTTTTGTTCCTCCTCATCTCAAACGGTTGATCGAGTTGAACTGTATGCTCTGCATCGCACACGCAACTAAACTCTGAACCTTGTTTGATGCATCCTCCATCGCAAACGTTTTGCACCTTTTTTGACGGTTTTATTACACCACCATTTGCGATTATGGCATCGCACACAGTTTCATCGAAGGGTCTCTGATCGTAGTGTCGCATTAGCAGCATCATGTATTAGTGAGGGGGCTTGAGGCGCGCCACTCCCCACCTTGGAGGGCCGGAAGGTGCGGCTCTCATTGACATTAGCCCCATGATTTCCGGGAGGTGCAGTTCTGGGATTGCCAACGATCTCCAGAACCGCCTCCCAGCCGAACCTCGAAGGAACCAAGAAGGTCGCCACACCAAGGACCAGGCTCACTCCCCGAGCATCAGTACTAGCATGTGGTGACATTAACCCCAACCAAGTGCCCGGGGGCTGGCCCCAGGCCCTTCCCTTCGACATAAACCGGTAGAAGTAGAACATAAGAAGAGGAGGAATGCGAAGATTGGTGAATCTATCCTCCTCCGCCCCTCCCTTTTATAGGCGGGGCAAGGAGGGGAGCTGCTCCATCAATGGGAGGGCACCGTCCTCCTCCACTAATTCATAGATGACCGGGCTCTCACCTTGATGCTCTCCCATGTCGCGTGCCTCCGTTACCTACCTCGCGCCATGCATGCATCATACGTGGCCAAGGATAAGGGTGTGGTGGGAAGAGTGAATTGGTCATTTTCTACCCTGTGCTTTAAAGTCATTCACGGGCCATTACTGGAGTGACCTCACCACTATTGGCATTACGCGACGCGCAGAGAAACTGGAAACTGGCTCGGGATCAAGGCTAATGACGAAGCAAAGAAGACCTCAAGAGACCAGCCTATTCAGCAACTGTCGCCTATGCACTTATTAGGCCCTACCCCAATGATGCTCGGAAGTGCATTCAGGGCAGGCCCGGGGGCTTATGTTGGTGCAACAAACCCTGGATCTGTTGCCCAGAATGTGCACAGGCACGGGAACAAGATTGGAGTACCAGCCCAGATTAGAGTGCAAGAACCCCAGAGATTCAAAGGACCAACATGCAGATCAGAGGGACCAAGATCAAACCATTGAATCGGGATATCATCAAGAGAAAAGCCTCCCTTTCCTGGCAGGCGAGCCCGGCAATCGGCGAAGCCACCCCCAGAACCAGACAAACAAAGCACCCCGGCAGGGCCTCCCGGGACTCACGGAAGCAAAACCACCTCACCAACCACTCTACCATGACCCACATCATCGATCGGTGCGGTGTCGAGCCCCAAAGTGATTAAGTGGAAGCCATTTTCTATAGGAGAATCCCTCAGACGATACCCGCCCTGTGACGTGTCAAGCGAGTAGGCGCAGAGCTAGCAAGAGAGCCCGGCAAGCCTTGCCGGGCAACCAATGATGTGACATTGAGAGGTGCATTTAATGGGCCCTGTCAGCAAGCAGAGTTAGGTATGATAGCACTGTTTGCTATCTTATCAGTGTGTAATGACTACTTTTGCCACTGTGGTAAAACCTTGATCTATAAAAAGAGGACCATGGCAACTGTAGAAAGGGTTAGAAAATTGGATAACTCACACCCCCGTACGCGCATAGCCATTGGTGCCTCGAGGCAACCCTGCAGGGCAAGTGTACTACGCTCCGCCACCACCTTTGCAACATCAATCCACCAAAGCAGGAGTAGGGTTTTACGCCTCAAGGCGGCCCGAACCTGGGTAAAATTTCCTGCATGATCACTGTCGTGCTGCCCCATGCTCGTCTGCTCTTTGTGCAACGCGTCGCCCCCTGCCGAACTAGCAAGGGGCCTCCTAGTCCCATAGGTGGCCGTGGTTTCCCGCGACAATTCTCGTTGCGGCAAATCCCAGGCACTCGATATGTCCTATTTTGTAGCACAGGTTATGCCGAAATTCAAGAAAAACTTCCGCATGACCTTTGCTACAAATTGGACAAATAGAGCGCCTGAAATTTGCCGGAAAGGAAATGAATCAAATTCCGGCAAAACATAGGCCACCCAGAATCATTCCCTCCAAACAACAAAAGACCACTTGGGCACAATCGAACCACTTCAATGTTGCATATAACTGGACCACTTAGAACATGTACATGAGCAACTACAATAATAGAGAAACATGAGCAAACACTATTGAGGAATTTGCATAGAACATGACCACTTCAAATTTGCATCTCCTAGTGTTTGACACTTCAAGAAAATCAACACAAATCTCATGCTCTCTCAAACTCAATTCAAAAACCAAATATAGATGGATGAACCCTAGAAACCTAGAACCTTTACATATTTTTGTCATAATAAAAATTATGTCCTAATAAGAATTATGAACCCTCAAACTCAATTTCTGTCCTAATAAAAATTATGAACCCTAGAACTCAAAATATGTCCTAGATTTTCGTCCTAATAAAAATTAACTAAAAATTAAGAACCTACTGGACTTGCAGCAGTAATAGAAATTTATATTTATATATTGATTTTTTTCTCTAAACTAAATCCTACTACCCTAGTTAACATCTAGTTAAACCTTACTTTCCTAACATTCGTAATTAAACCCTACAACCTAACCCTACTGGCCTAGTTAAGCATATACAATTTTTTCCTAAAAATTATGTTTCGTTAACTATTGAACAAAAATGTACTCTAAACTAAACCCTACTGCCCTAATTAACATCTGGTTAAACAAACTTAATTAAAATACTAAGCCCCACTGAGCTAATTAACATCTAAATTATCTACTAGTTAACATCTATTATAACCCTAACTAAAAAACTTCTAGTATTAACCCTACTGCCCTAGTTAACTAGTACCACCACTACTACTAATTAACATCTACTACTACTACTCAAAACATTATCTATTAACCATACTACTAATTAACATCTACTACTACTAAAAAACATGGAAGGAAGAACATGCAAAGAGAGAGGAGGGGTGGGGGGCTTACAGAGAGGGGAGAGACGGTGGCGGGGTGGTGCTCGGCGATGGAGGCAGGAGCAGCGAGGGGGCGCAGCTCCGTTGGCAGTGACAGAGGCAGTGGCGGTGAGCCAGGCATGGGCGTCAAGGGCGCACGGCTACGGTGGCGGCGGCGACACATGGCTGCGGTGGGGTAGGGCCGATGAGGCAACAACGGTGGAGAGGGAGCAGGGGCGGCAAGGGAGAGGCGGTATTGGAGGAGATCGATGGGGATTGGCGGAAAGGACTTAGCAAAATTTTGAGCCCAGGCGAGGTAAGTCAAAGTAGCAGTAGAATTGTTAGGCAAATGTGCTATAGCTAACTTAGCTATAGCACTTTCTACCAAAACACACTACTGCTATAGGAAGTAGTTATTTATTTTATTTTTTGTTTTCTTTTTATTTAAGGAATGTAGCCATAGCATGGGCCCATAATACGCGCTACTGCTACAGTAACTACAGTCCTTTGTGGCAATAAGTGCTAGTGTTATGCCTTTCTCCTTTATTCTTACTTTTCTTTTGTTTATCTTTATATTATTTTTTTTCATTTATCCTTTTTCTACTTCTTTCATTTTCATTTATTTTTCTACTTCTTTTCCATTTTATTTTCCCATTTAGCAGTATTGCTCTATACAGTAAACGCGCTGCTAAAAGGCACTTAGCGATAGCGTTCTTTTTGCAGCATCGCTACTACTATTTCTAGCCTATCAGCAATAGTGTGGGAATTATAAGAGTAGCGCTTTTTATGTGCAGACGCGCTACTGCTACAACCGTAGCTGTAGCGCGCTTTATTGACACGCGCTACTACTAAGTAGCAGTAGTGCTCTGCTCTGACCAGCGCTACCGCTATAGCTCTGTGTATAAGGTTTTCCCTAGTAGTGATCAGTGGCCCAGCTCCTTAACTCGCCAATGATCTTACGCGACCCTATTAGGGCCGGTTATATCCCCAACAGTCTAGTTTTTAAACACCCGCATGACATAACAATCTTTCCAGGCGTGACGAGATAGCTTATTAGGGTAATTGTGCTTTGGACAAGGACCATTAAGCATTTCCTCAAGACTCTATGATGGCTTGCCATTACCATTGCGACATTGATTCTTTGACTCGATATTGGTATTAGCCACAAACTCTGACCCACTGTCAGAGTATTTACGCTTCCCTCCAGTTCCTTGGTTATGCTGATTGCCATGCTGAGCTGAGGCATGTTGTTGCCGGCCCTTGCCACCTCCTTTTTCTTGCCCTTACCCGATTTATCATCATCCGAACTTGGATCTTTTGTAGTATGAGAGTCACCATACATGGCAAGTATATCCATAAGCTTTCCCATATATATACACTTACGCTTTAGCCACACTAGCTATTGCTTGAGGGGGTCAAAGTGATAGTTCTGCTCCAAGAGCAGCACAGCCTGATCCATCCAAATATTGTCTGAAGAATGAATGTTGGTTGCCACCCAGCGAGCCCAATGATGAGCCGACTCATCTTCTGACTGCACATAGTACTCCGAATCAACAATTTTCAAAGGCTTCTTGCAAGTACCTGGAAAGTTCTTGATAAAGCTGTCGTTCAACACCGCCCAAGTGTTGATGGAGTTAGGGGCAAACTCTTCAGCCATGTGCAAGCCGATCCTTCCAACATCATGGTGAAATATTTGGCACAAACTGCATTGCTGACATCTAAAATCTCCATGGCCAGCTCGTAACTTTCAATCCAAGACCCTAGAGGTGTCATGGGTGGACACGATCACCTAAGGGGCCATTATCCCCTTGTGGTTTGGCAAGAAGAAAGATTACATTACACAAAGAGTGGAGGCAATGAAGCAACACGACGGCGATGCCACATGTGGTTTTTACCCAGGTTTGGGCCGTCGTGAGGCGTAAAACTCTACTCCTGCTTTGGTGGATTGAGTGGAAGAGCACAATGGCACGCATCACGACAAAGGGCATTAAATGCACTTCTAGGTGCGTGTACAATTGACATGGCTCGAGCCCGGCAAGATTGTCTCGGGGGAAGAGTTGCTACGCGTGTACAATTCCGGAGGATCCGAATCCCTTCTCTACTTTGCCATGGCCCTCCTTTTATGGCTCAAGGGGTGACCACAGTGCCAAAACAATCATTATCTAGTGATTAGATAGAGAATAGTGCTATCATACCTAACTTTGGTAGTTAGGACAAAGGGCATTAAATGCACTTCTAGGTGTCATGCTGAGGACGTAGCCCGGCAAGCCTGTGGTGCCACTTAATTGTCTTCTGCTTATCTGCTTCACACGCCTCTGGACGGGTGTCACGTGAAGGAAATCTGTCTCCAAAAAGGGCTGCCACTTGCTTAGTGGAAGCCACATAATCACTTGGGTCTCAACATCGCATTGATAAGTCATTTGTGTCGCTACGAGGTGGAGCGGTGGAGCGGTGGTGCCTTGGCGGGAGATTCTCCCTTGGTGGTCCCAACAAGCCTCTCCGTCCATCCCCCCAGCAAGGGAGGCTTTCCCAACGTAGTGCTCTCCTATCTTATTATTCTTGGTCTTCTTGATCCGCCCCTTGATCTCACGAAGAGCGGTTCTTCTGGTTTAGCCTTGCCTTGGATGTTGGTGTTGTATATTGGGTGCGATCGTGCATGTGTATAAGTCTGGGCAACAAACGTGATTGTTCGTTGCACCGACAGGAGCCCCCCCATCTGGCTCATACATGTCTCCAGGCATCGTTGAGGTAGGCCCTAACAGATACACAGGAGAATGCTTCGGCCCACTCGTAGTGGGATCAATGTCTTCCTTGATACTTTCCTTGCTTCTTCATTAACCTGTACCAGAATCAGTTTCCGGTTTTCCCGTTCATTGTGCGAGATGACGTGGGTTGGTTTAAGCCAGGAACCACGGGCTGCCGACGCCGCACATTCCCGGGGTGGTAACTGCCATCTTACCTATCCCACCACCTTTGTCGTTTCCACCACGTAGTCAGCATGCATTGAGCAGGGTTGGTGGCGGGCGCGCAGGGCGCGGGTATGAGTGCCATGGAAGAAAACCAAGCACCGTGGATTGGCGTAGGAGGGCGGACGGTGATTCCAAGCATCGTCAGTGACACATATGGAATGGATTGGTGGAGTGGGGCGGTTGTATCCTAGGTGGTGAGGAGCCAGCCCCCGGCCATGCTCTCCTATAGCAGGAGGCGTGGGCGAGGTGCTCATCCCCACACACATCTCCTTCTTCTCATCGCATCCCTATTCTAGTACGGTGAGGGGAAGAGGAAGTGGTAATACTCCAGTAGCGGCGACGAGGGCTTCTACTCGACAACGCCTCCCTCCCCCTGCTGGGGACGCAGGGGCAAAGTCCAGCGTATGAGGTGGCACGGTGGGATGAGGGTGTGGCCGTCGTGGCACTCGGGGCCCAGGAAGGCATGGTAGTGCTCTAATCGCTCCTCCTCCAGCCACCCTGGCCCTGACTGAAGGCCACGTCGGTGACCAGCCATTGTAGTTCATCGTCATGCTGCGCGGGCCTCTGCGCAGCCGCCTTCAACTCCCCACCCCTTTCACAAGGGTGATGGAGGAAGAATAGACGCCGAGATTTAGGTTAGAATTGTGGGGCTGTTGTAACGGAAGCATGCAGGCGGACATGGAGTTCCCCGCACCTCATGCCATGCTTCTCCGGTGTGGCTAGAAAACCTTCGCTCGTGCCCATAGCTTGGCAGTGGGGCAGGTTCTCCATTGCAAGCTAATTGACACCAACTTGCTCTCCATCAAGGTCTTCAGTCGTTCGGGTGCTTGCTTAGGGTGCTGCACGGAAAGCTCGACCGACGACGAAAGCTCCTCCTCGACCAACAGCAACGAAGAGGATAGTGAAGGCGATGACGACGTCGCCGAGCGGTAGGACAACGACTCTGACTCTGGCTGAGCGCCGGACACACCGTCACCGTCAGCAAGGGGCCAGCGACTGATATGTCTCCAACATATCTATAATTTTTGCTTGTTCCATGCTGTTATATTATCATTATTGGATGTTTTACAATCATTTTATGGCAACTTTATATCATTTTTGGGACTAACCTATTGACATAGTGCCCAGTGCTAGTTGCTGGTTTTTGCTTGTTTTTTTACATCACCGAAAATCAATACCCAACGGAGTTCAAACGCAGCAAAACTTTTTGGAGATTTTTTTGGACCAGAAGACATCTAGTGGGTCAAAGAAGTGCCAGGTGGGTTGTGCCCACCTCGGTGGCCTCCCGCACTGCCTCTTCGCCCTATAAATTGCCAAATATTCCAAAACCCCCGAAGATAACCCGAGATCGAAAGTTCCGCCGCCGCAAGCCACTTTAGCCACGAAAAACCAATCAGGAGCCCGTTCTGGCACCTTGCCAGAGGGGGAGATCATCATAGGAGGCCATCATCATGATCCCTTTGGCCACCATGATGAGGAGGGAGTAGTCCACCCTCGGGGCTGAGGGTTTCTACCAGTAGCTATGTGTTTCATCTCTCTCTCTCTCTCTCTCGTGTTCTTGATGGCACGATCTTGATGTATTTCGGGCTTTGTTAATATAGTTGGATCATATGGTGTTTTCCCCTCTCTATATTGTTGTGATGAATTGAGTTTTCCCTTTGAGATTTCATTTTATCGGATTTAATACTTTTATTGATTTCAGAGCACTTGATATGTGTCTTGCATATGAATACCCGTGGTGACAATGGGGTATTTTTTGATTCACTTGATATATGTTTTGGCACACAACTCGTGGATTCCCGAGGTGACATTGGGGTAATCTATGCATAGGGGTTGATGCATGTTGTCGTCTTTGTTTCTCCGATAGAAATCTTGGGGCACTCTTTGAGATTCTGTGTGTTGGATCGAGTATTCTAAATCTAAATTTGCTTTGGTGTTATTTTAATATGACCTCTTGATAGATCGATCGGAAAGAATAGCTACAAACAATTTCTTCTTATGTTCTCCGCTAGATAAGAACTTTGGCATGATTCCTCGTTGCTCGTCGAGGGATGGTTATATGATCCAATTATATTAGCATTGTTGACAGATTGCACTACCAAAAATACGGACCCTAGGCATCAATTTCAAGCATTGCAATACCATTTGTGCTCAATTTCTTTACTTGCTACCTTGCTGTTTTTTAATGTTATTATTACAAAAACTAATATCTACTGTCATTACTACAATTTTATTACCACCTCTTCGCCAAGCTAGTGCACCTATACAAATTACCCTTGTATTTGGTATATTGGGGACAGAAGAGACTCTTTGTTATTTGGTTGTAGGGTTGTTTAAGATAGACTATCTTCATCCTATGCCTCCCACGGATTGATAAACCTTAGGTCATCCACTTGAGAAAAAATTGCTATTGTCCTACAAAACTCTGCGCTTGGAGGCCCAACTCGTGTTTACAAGAATAAAGTTGTGTAGTAGACATCAAGCTCTTTTCTGGCGTCGTTGCCGGGGAGGTGAGTGCTTGAAGGTATATCTTTAGATCTTGCAATTGAATCTTTTAGTGTCTTGTTTTATCACTAGTTTGGTTTGTAAAAGAAAACTACCAGAAAATCGAATTGAGGTTGCATCATATTATTCATCTTTATAATGTCTTTTGTGAAAATGATGGAAATGAAAATTGTGCTCAATTGATAGAACAAGAATTCAATAAAATGTTTGGCATAAATGATGAGGATGATTGCAATGTTGCTAGTATGAATTCTTTGAATATCGATGATGCTAACGATCACTTCTAGGGAAAAAAAGGCTAGCAGCAGCGCGGGTTTTTAGGCTATCAGCAGCGCGGACAGCCGCGCTACGAATAAGGCGCTACAGCTAACTGTTACTAGTAGCATGGGCTAAACCCGCGCTACTACTAAATGATTAGTAGTAGCGCGGGTGCACACGCGCTACTACTAATCTAACACCCACACTACTACTAACCTAACTACTAACCTAACTACTAGTAGCGCTCACTTTTAACCCACGCTACTACTAACAATTTAGGAATTAAAAAATAATAAAAGTTAGATGTGGTATTCATGAAAGGTAATACATCCATTGCAAAGCAAACCAACGTCACAGAACCATCTCAGGATTCCATTTAACATCAGACACACAACCATCATCGAAGTACCTCCCCTAGTGGTCCATCACCAACCTAAACAAATCACTTCTCTAGATGTATCTACCAAGGCTTGGAGTTCAGATGCCAATGTACCCGAATCCTCCTTCCCCCGGACGATGGCGTCGAGGACCTCCACCTCGAAGACCTCCGGTGTCAAAATCACCTGGACGTTCATCTGTTCGACGTGGCCACCGTGCTTCACAGCAAAGTCTGCCTCCAAGTGGTTGAAGAGCACAACGCCCACCGGGCCACACTAGTCAGCGTCGATCACCCCTGCACCCACGTTGGGAAAGTGAAAACTTGTTAGTATGCAAATTGCATCAGTTAAACTAAATAGTATATTACAATTCATAAGACCCATTAAGTTAAGATTCCTTATCATCTAGCAATTTAAAGGGGCTCATGCCGAATATATATGATTAATTCCTCACTTCTTATTCAAACTAAATATATAGATTTGGCAAATGCAGAGAAAAACATAAAGTCCAAAAGAAACACAGAAATGCATATGTGAACTAAATTACTTTGTGTGTTAGCAGATTTCTTGTTAGGTTATTCAATATATATAGTACCACATCAAGCAGGGTGATGTGTTTACTTCACACCGCAATGTTTGGCACCAAGTTCAGTCTTGGAAGACAAATACAATACATTGCTGGGTTGGACAAGGCAAAGAAAAGTACAGAAATTTGTAGTTACTAAATCTTTAGCATTAATCAGTGCCTTCTGTCACGGGGGTCATGTGTCAACTGATTTCAAGTATGTTCTTGCAAGCTACAAATATGTTAAGAATTACTTGCAATCTGGGTTTTGCAAGCCACAAAGTTGTTTAGAATTACTACTTATCTAGTAGTACAAATGTTGAAAACAGATTATGAACTAGTCCAGACTCTACATACACGTATGTGATGAGCATTGAAGCATTCACTCTCACAGGATGTTTAGGATCATCAACCTAGTGGATGTCGTCCGGTAATAGAGGAAGTGCATCCTATATAAGGCACCGAACAAAAAGCAAAGTGACAGCTACTGTTTTTTCAGGCAGGGTGTACAAATTTAACAAAAATGAAAGTGCACTAGCACTATAGAGTCTGGTATATCCAGTTGCTAGGGCAAGTACTAAGGTCTAAGACGATATGCTACTAAATGATTGATTTTGCTGTTGCTCATGGACATAGACATGAGCAAGCACATGACAGGGCCGAACCTATGCAAAGCATCAATTGTTTTCAGCTCCATGGCAACATGTCTAGTGGAAATCAAGATACTACCCACTTGCACAACTGAATCTACCATGCGCATGCGAGAGGCTACAACTTCCTCAAAAAACAAGTAAAGAAGAGCATCATGGTTTCCTCAGTCAAATACATTGACCCACTCACCATCTTCCTTCCCTTCGCTGGCTGGAGCCATCGGCTCCGTCCTGGCAGCCTCCGTCGCCGGGGTCATAGAGAATAGAATGGTCCATGGCTCTGCATGAACATCGAACATATCTCTGATAGAATTACATATGAAGAAAGCATCACTCCTGACAATTTCATCAAGAAAAGGGAAGTTAGCTAACTTATAGGGGCAACAAAACATCAAGATTCTAACTGAACAAAAGAAACCTAGTCTAACTGCGCATTTTTTTAGAACAGGAGGATGACCCCCGTAAAACGGCGCATAGGCCTAGTGGAATTTTATTCAAGGACTAGACAAGAGCATCTTTCAGTTTACTACAATATGTAATTTAAATAGCACAAAGCAAACAACTATAAAATGACAAGTGAACTATGATCCAATGTTGTGCAGAATATTAATATGAAGGTGGATTTTTTCATATTCGAGTTTTTCTTAATAGTAACTTAAAAAATAAATGAATATATGCATAAGGTGGATTTTCACATGCAACCTGTGGTAGTTTCAGTTTGTGTCAGCTTCAATTGTCACTCCAAACCTCTATTTCTCTTGTGGGCAACTCAAAATTGTTTACTATCCGTTATCTGCAAAAACTAAAATGGACTGATCTGAGTTAAAATAAACACATTACATGAATAGGCCAGACATAAACCTCTATATGCTATGCCGAATTAAGATAAAATAAACACATTGCATGAACTGAGTTAAAATGGACTGAACTGAGTTAAATCAGCCATTTTCATTTATAAGTGATCTATATGCTATGGCAAGCAACAGCTCATTACATGAACAGGACGACAAGCCATGCCGCGCAATGATCTGTTCATCGCAGAGCATAGAACCATTCACAGGGAAGCCATTCAACAGCAGATATATAGAGATTGATCCATCATCCAACACATTGATCCGCTACGAAATTACCACACGACAGTATGATTATATTCACATGAACACAACAACAGGCCTGTCATACACACACATACTACTTAATGATTCATTCAATAATAGTTCATGAACTAGTAATAATTCCCAATAATAGTCAGTAGCTAGAGGAAGGACACCACAAATAGGTGGAATCCCAGCGAACCTAATGATTTATTCAACTCAACTCTGCTTTGAACAAAGTTGGCCTCATTTGAACAAAGAAGAATTGGAGAAGCGGACTTTCAAATCTATAGTACATACATTAGTTCAAAATTAAGTTCAAATTTAACTATAGGACGACATGTATAATAATTATAGTAGTAATTCACCACTGAGATAGATGAGAAGATGAATTGATATGGGATTGTGGGACTCGACAGTGACGGGTACAGTATCAAATTTGTCCTTCCTTTGCAAGAGAGGAAGAGAAATTAGATTGGGGATCAGAAGAAGGTGGGTACGGCCGGTGGATCCATTCATTCTTGTGGAGGAAGGAGGGCTTGTAGGCTCTTGGGGTAGTCCTCTCCTGCCTCACCTCACCTCGCCTACTGCCTCACGCAACAAGTCAGTAATGCTGCTGTGTGTGTGCGTCTGCGTCTGTGCAAACCAAAGCTAGCTGCGCATGAGGGAGGGAAGGAAAGGAAAAAAGGAAAGGGAAAGGGAAGTAGATCGAGATAGTACCTTGGCGGCCATGGCGTCGTCGACCGAATGGAGCGTAAGCAGACGGACAGATGGAGGTCCTGTCCAGGCGCGCGAGCTCGCGATTGGGGAGATGCGTCCAACGCCATGGAGGTGGAGCTCCAGGTCCTAGCCGTCGGCCATGGATGTGGATCTCCAGGTCCAAGCCCTTGGCGGATCTCGGACTGAGAGCCACCGCCTGACCTATTCTCTTCTCATCGTCTTCTAGTGAGGGGAGGGGCGAGGGTGGCGGTGGCGGTGGTCGTGCGGAGGCCTAGCCGGCCGGCTGCAGCGCTCGGGGCTGCACACACTCGTGTATTGTGAGAGGAGAGGAGGTGGAAGAAGGCCGGCGGTGGAGGGGATTTGGATCGAGGTTTGGGTGGAACTTTTTTTTTGATAAACGTGGGCAGGTGGACGGTGGAGTGGTTGGTGGGGTGGGAGCAGATGCAGGTGGTAGCCTGGAGTTTATAACCCGCGCTACTACTATCGACTTAGTAGTAGTGTGGGTTTATAACCCGCGCTATTACTACTGGTCCCAGGAGGCACAGTGGAAATCACTTAGTAGTAGCGAGGGGTAAAAACCCACGCTACTACTATAGGGTTATTAGTAGCGCGGTTTTCTCAAGCTCTCTACTGCTAATTAGCAGTAGCATTTGTTTTTAAACCGCGCTACTGCTAAGATTCTATGTATAAGGTTTTCCCTAGTAGTGTATGCAAAGCCATAAACTTGGGGGTGCTATATTTGATGAAGATGATATTTTTTGTCCCCCAATGTGGCACCTCGGCTCAGAGCAACCGGTTTACCATGCATTGCCAGCCCAGAGACCATGTCTTCTGGCAACACACAACATCTTGGTATAGAAAACGACCACTTTATTGATGCTAGCGGATCAAAGTTTACATTACAACAGGTAGCAAGGCCAAGCGGCACGCACGGGGCGGCTGAAAAATATGTACATTATTTACTGAACATAAAGGCCTCGATCATAACAACTACGCGGCAGCGGAACAACGTTGTAGCGGAAGGTCCATAGCACAGGGACACCGATGTGGACACGATCTAGACTTGGACAGCACTCCTCTCCAACAAGGCTTTTCCTGAAATCTGGCATGACACGTCAGGTCAATACATTGAATGTACTTGCAAGCTCACAACAGACATAAACATAATGACAAACAATATCATGTTATTTAACCAATTCTTAATAATGCAACAATATATCCAACATGCTGTGATCATATCCTTGTGAGGAAAAATTCCTCTTACCAACGGTGATCACTTCTTGGATCACCACCATACCAACCTCAACATCTTAACGAAGAATATCTCATGATCCTTCCGGCGATCAAAACCACGACCCATACATGGCCTAAAACAATGATCCTTCTGGCAATCACAACCACGACCCATACTAGGTCTAAAACAATGATCTGTTCGGCGACCACAACCACGACCCATACTAGGTCTAAAATAATGATCCTTCCGGCGATCACAACCACGACCAACACTTGATCCTGTCCAACCCAATGGCCTTCCCGCCATCATCAATAGTGCGGAGTTCATAACTTAGTGTGCAAATTTTATTAAATGTTGACCCGTGGTGTCACCTACTTTCGAGTGTGCCCGTAACCGTGGACTCGGCTATCGATAGATTAATACACTCTGCAGAGGTAGCACACTGTACCCACACCACGGAACCCATGGACTCGTACTCCCATTCGGGTGGACCAACGACATTCCTACGAAATCACTCCATTGCCATGACACTCTCTCGGCAACTCAGACCCACTCCCAACTGGGCAAGTCCTGGGTGGCCCCGTGTCTACCAAAGACACAACGACCACCGTCGTGGCCAAACGTCCCTCATGGGGACTGGTACCAAAAATGTTAACAACGACACACAAGGTTATGTCTGCTTACGGGCCAGGGTACCGCATGCCCATAACCTTCCCTTGTTGGAGGCACCAAGCAGAGGCATGACAACGGACCGAATAAAGGCCTTCCAATACAGGCAAATGCGGTTGCACTGGGAAAAACATGATTCAGTGGCACCATGACCTGGTCAACGATATATTCGAGTTGTATTATTATCAGGTTCAACTTAAATTGAAAATAATCGGTGTCATAGTATGCCATGAAGTGCAACAATAACATATGCATCACATAATACCGGAAAAGACTGAGTCAACTATATCCGCACTAAGCATAACCAACAGCAACTCTTGACACTCCTCTAGTCAAGATTAAACCTCACACTAAACAAAATCTTTTCTAACAAGTTTTATCATTATTATCATCTAAGAAAATAACTTCAATTAATTACTTATATCCATAACCATATTATTTCTACCATAGAAAAAATAAGTTCTAGTCTCTTTATCAACTTAGTTGGCTCTAAACTTTCTGTAACACAAGCATATTAACTTGGACTAGCACTTAACAGAATATGAATAACATAATAATGATCTATATGCATGGATTAAATCATTCATTCAAGTAGGAAAATCACAAATATTGCAATGGCACCATGAAAATGTTGATGTGGCTTGCCTTAGTGCAGATGAGGTTCACAAGCCTCGTGGTGATCCTCAAGACAAGCCTCACTGATCTGAAAACAATTACAAACACACAAAAAAATCATCAAGAACCCTTCTGAAATTCACCAGAAAATCTAGGCAGCAGGGAAAAATCACATTTTTGGTGAGCTGCTAGATTTCTTTGCAAAGAACACAATGCAAAAAAGAATCAATTCATTTGGACTTATGGTTGAGAAGTTATAGCTGTTTGAAGCTCCCTGGATATAAATGAAATTTGAATTTAAATAAAACAGACTGGAGGGGAGGTGACGTCGAAGGCGTAAAGCCTCGGGGCGCCACCACTCATACCGCTTCGCGCGCGTAGTGAGTGGCTGACTAGCGGGGCCCGCTAGTCAGATGATGGGGAGAGGGGAAACGAGAAAGGGGGTGGCGCGGCTTTGCCGGAGCAAACGCCGGTGATGAGGGCTCCTTGGCCAAAATGAGAGGAAGGGATCTAGAGAGGAGACTGAGGCGCACCTGCCCGTACCTGTAGAGTAGCTAGGGGTGGTCGGACGGCATCGGAATCTTCCTCTCTAGCGGAGACAGGAAGCAGAGCTCCCCGGAGACGAAGACGAGGGCGAGCGGAAGCGGAAGTGACTCTAGGGGTTCCAACCGGTCGGAACGGCACCACTGCAGAGTGGCAGAGGCCCTGGAAGGGTTGCCCAGGCCTGGGAGGGGCCGGAGCTATGGGAACGACCCGAGGGGATCGCCGACGAGCTCTATCTCGGGGACGGCGGCCCGCGGCCTGCCCGGCCATGCTACAGTCTTCTACTAGGTTGTGGAGTGTTTGAGAGTGGTGGATGATGCTCGAGGAGGCTGGGGGAGTTCTCTATTTATAGCCGAGCGTCGAGGGGGGTTCGGGCTCCACCAGTGGACACCTGGACACGGCGCCCGTCGACGAGCGGCGTCACTAAGAGAGGGAGAAGGAGACGGAGCTCACGCGGGGAGTGTGGGCGAACGGGGACGAGCACAGGGGTACTGGGGTGACGACGAGCACAGTATGCACCGCACTGTTTCGTTGGCCGAACCGTGCCCGTGCTCGCTGCCGCGAGCTCCGGCGTTGGCGAGTGCCAGGGGAGAGTTAATGGGTCTAAGACGAAGATGGTGGCGAGGTTTGGCATGCTTAGGCAAGCGGGGAATTCGCTACAAGAAATATGTCAACTTGTGACCACCACTATTGGTCACTGAATGGTCACAAATTTTCATTTGTGACCTTTTTGTGACCAAAAACATAAGGTCAAAAGCTGGCCGTCATAAACTGACTATAGCGACCTTTCTTCTGCAATGGTCGAAGACGATTATGACCAAAATACGTCTACTGTGGCGTTTTGGTCACTAGCAACCTCCCCAGGCCACGTAGGCATCCAGCGTGGCAATCTGACGTGGCATAAGATTCATCCCGGTCCAATTCGATTTTCTACATGGGCCTAGCACAACAATTCGGCCTTTTTAATGTATTTTTTTCCTGTGCTTTTATTAGCTACATGGGTCTGGCCCAACAATTCAGCCTTATTGATTTCTTTATGTGGCCCTTTTAACAACATATTTTCTTTTTGATCATGTATTTTTCTGGGCCATTTCTTTGCTGGGCCTCTCATGTTTTTCCCTCAAAAATAGTTGTCCAATATAACTTGAGCCTAGCCCAGTTCCGAAAAAATTGATCCAATACAAAAGAAGTTATTATGCCATTGACATTACAACACATCACACCACAAGCTATCTTGGGCAACGTGCAATGTTATTATATTACAACCATTCATTCCAGCAATACATATCTAAGATATCTTTACATCCCAGGAACAGTAACTGCCAAACAAAACTATTCTAGAACAAATAAAATTAAAACAAAAATTTAGATGCTAAGACATAACAGAAGTTCCTATTGTCCTCCTCCTTCCAACATTTGAAAACCTCATTCACCTGCAGTAGATCAATCATGAGTGAGAAACTATATAGCAGAAAAAATGTTTAAATGATGCAAAATAACAATCATTACACATGGTATTTGGGTACAAATTCATTAGTCATTCCACATGGTATGGCAGGTACAGATTCATCAGCCATTAGAGTAGATAATAACATCACTAGCAACAAGTAATACGGCTTGGATCAAGTCTCAAGCATAATAGAGTACAGATTAGTCCAGTTTATACTCCTCTTTTAGAGGTATAGAATATAGCTAATGGGAGCCGACGTCCAGGAGTATTTGCAAATGATACAACATCATGGAGTGGGATAACATGTTTAGCAGTACAGGTTATATAGTAAGCAAGCAAGCAATTTGGCAAGCTATGTTGCAAGATAATTGTTGTGTCGCTAACAATCACCATGTAAGAATGCTTTGTTGTACTAATACATGCACATCAAGCGAGAGTGGTGTTCTATTCTTACCACATAGGCACAAGTGAGATGATGCCCGATTCGCCCTGCTTGTCCACAAGACTCGACCAGGAGCACAAGAAAGTAGGCTGGTAACAAAATAACAAGCCACACATAAAACTGTTATGCCCTGGACAACTACAGAGAAGAAAGCAAAAGTAACCAAAATAGTAGAGGTGTGGTGATCAAGTATATAAACACTCCTAACAGCTAATTATATAAGGGCATTGCTCATAATGAAGAGCAAAGTATTTTTATGGGGAGGAAAAGCTCCCAGCTTCACCACCCCCAGGATATGCATTCAAACAAGAATTTATTAGTGAAGAACAAAAAGAGCGGCTCCCTTGTTTTTTGCTGGAACTACAGTAGCCTAGCTTAGCTTCAAACAAGAATAACGAATTTGTAAGACATGTATGTTTGCCATAACCAAGCAAGCAGATTCAGTAGCTACTTAAACAGTTTAATAGTTGGACTCCGGAGACAATTCTTAGTGCTTCAAATCATTCAGTTATTTGAGTTAACAGTACAGAAATGAATTGAAGATCAATGACAGTAGTAATTGGAGGGATAAATCAACACTTGTTCTAAGGACAATAAGATGATTGGTGCCAGGCAGTGTGGGGTCTCATCAGTCACCAAGCTGAACATGAGTGTTTAAATTTGCCAACTAGGACTAACAAAAGTGCCAAACAGAGCTTTTTAGGCTACAACAGCAACATATTAAACTATCATGGACCTACCTAACTCTCAAAGCACTAATCCATCCCCAATTAGTTCAGATAAAAAAATCCCACATGGCTAAATGGGCATGCACCTCTCTGTAATTCTACAGATAAACCTTGAGGGGCTCAATGTACTCCTGAAAGCCTAGCGTGGCCATCGCCCAGAGCAGGTCGTCGATGTTGATGGTCTTGCACTTCTCCCTCTAGCACTTGTCACTCGCCCTACAATACAGACAAGACAAAACAGCGACAGGTCAACACCAGACCACACTTGATTCGGGGAGGCAAAACAGAGCGGCAACAGTCAACAGAGCCACTCACTCGCTGGCGATGAAGCAATGAACTCCGAGATGCACTCCCGCACGGTCTCCTTGGCGTCCTTGGCGATCTTGCCGTTGGCCAGGATGGCCTTCTTCATGATGCTGCTGATGTTGGCGATGGGCAGGAACCTGTCCTGCTCCCTGATGCCGCCGAAGCCGCCGCCCGGCAGGCTCGCCGCCGCGTCCGACATCCGGCCGCCCTCCTGCAGCACACCAGCAACCCCGCCAGATCCATCAGCACACCGGCGCACCAAACCCTAGACCCCGACTTCCGGAAGTGCAGGGAGAGAGGTGAGGGGAGAGGGAGGCGTACCTTTTATAGACGGCCGTGTAGAGGGAGGGAGGGAAGGTGGTGGAGGGGAATGGAGGTGCGGTGAGGGCGGCGAGCGACGTCCCCGTGCTTCGCAAGCCTCCGCGACGCCTTTCTGGCCACCGGAGGAGCTGAGGGCCGAATCCGCTACGATTGGCTCGACTGCCCAAGCCCTGTTGGTGGAGAGCACCTGCTCGATCCAGATCGAGGTCCTGATTGGCGTGGGGTTGCCTGCGAATCTTGGGGGCGGCTCTGGGCATGGGCTCGATCTTGGGTCGGCCTCAACCTCATCTACGGCGAGGGTCGTCGATGGTGGCAGTGGCGGTGGGGTTGGGGGCGGCGGTAGATCGAGATCTGAGGGAAGGAGAAGGGGTGGGGTTGGGGGCGTGGGCGCGGGGCGTGGGTGGGAGGGAGAAGGGGGCAGCGGCTGCTGGAGTGGGAGTGGAGTTAGGGCGGGACGAGCGCGGCGAGTGAGGCATCAGGGACGGCGTGGGGTCAGCGGGCGGAGGAAGAGCGGCACGGGCAGCGGAGTGTGGTGGCGCGCGGGCGTGGGCGGCGGGATCTGAATTGGGGGAGGTAGGTAGGTGGCGGCTACGAGTGGATCTGAATCGGGGGATAGAGGGGAGAGGAGTGGAGTTATGGTTTGGGTTGGCCTGCTGAGAGGTGAGCGAGAGACGTTGGATTCGCCTAGTGTGGACGGTTCAGATCACATAGAGTGTGATGATCCGTGAGAAGTGTTCTGATTGGTTCGAGAATATGTGATTTAAAATAATTTCCAAGTACTAAAGATAGAGCTATTTTGTGAAGCAACTATCAAAAATATTTTTCAAAAGGGCATTATACAAATTTTCACTCAAGTTAGACCACATTTTATGGATGAGCACCAATTTGTATGCATTTCTGATCTTTCTACCTATTTTTAATCATTTTTTGAGTGTCCAAACTGAGTTTTTTTTGTAAAGGACCTATAATATATTTGTTGCAAAATTGGACCAAATCATTTTTTTGAAATACTAGGCCATATTTAATGCACAATTGACCAAATTATTGGGTGTAAAAAGTTTTCATACACCTCTGATGAAAAAGACAAATTTTCGCCGATTTAGCTGGAAGCGGGTCAAATTGGAACTGCGGCTGCCTCATAGTTTGCTATTTATTTTTTACAAAAAACATTTCTAGGTACAAAAGTATCTATTTACTCATAGAAACACCAAAAAAATCCAAGATTCAACCACTAGCTAGGAACGGTCATTCCCGCCGTTTTGACCGCATTTTGAAACGGGCATAAAAATTCAAAAAAAATCAAAAAATTGGAAAACCTTCGCATTGTGTCATCATATGTGACCAAGTTACCAGGAAAAATAATAAAATTGTAATACGGCAATTCTTTTAAAAAAGTGTTCTCAGAAACGAGCTACCATCTATGGAGATCAATGGCTTTCAAGCTAGATGATCAATATTATGGCCACATTCATTGCCTAGTTTGTTCAAATGATCTCATATTATGCACAAGGGTGCATATTGGAATGGCAAACAATGTTGCCTAAGGAAATTTTCATTTTCTTTGGACGAAAAAGTCATTTTCCATTTTTTGAGTGCCCCAAATGATGTTTTTTTGTGAAGAACCTACGAAATAATTTTTGCAAAATTAGACCAAATCATTTTTCTAAAATACTAGGTCATATTTAATGTACAATTGACCAAATGGTTGGGTGTAAAAAGTTTTGATCCACCTCCCGTGAAAAAGACAAATTTCCGCCGATTTAGTTAGAAGCGGGTCAAATTTGAACTGTAGCTGCCTTGTAGTTTGCTATTTATTTTTTCCAAAAATCATTTCTAGGTACATAAGCTAGTATCTATTTAATCAGAGAAACACCAAAAAATTCCAAGATTCAACCACTAGCTAGGAACGGTCATTCCCGCCGTTTTCACCGCATTTCGAAACGGGCATAAAAAATTCAAAAAAAAATCAAAAAATTGGGAAACCTTCGCATTGTGTCATTATATGTGGCCAAGTTCCCAGGAAAAATAACAAACTTGTAATACAACAATTATTTTAAAAAAGTGTTCTCGGAAACGAGCTATCACGTGTGGAGATCAATGGCTTTCAAGCCAAATGATCAATCTTATGGCCACATTCATGGTGTAGTTTGCTCAAATGATCTCATATTGTGCACAAGGGTGCATATTGGAATGGCAAACAATGTTGCCTAAGGAAGTTTTCATTTTCGTTGGACGAAAAAACCATTTCCATTTTTTGAGTGCACAAAAGGAGGTTTTTTTGTGAAGGAACTACCAAATAATTGTTGCAAAATTGGACCAAATCATTTTTATAAAATACTAGGCCATATTTAATGCACAATTAACAAAATGGTTGGGTGTAAAAATTTTTTGATCCACCTCTCGTGAAAAAGACAAATTGCCACCGATTCAGCAGGAAGCGGGTCAAATTTGAACTGCAGCTGCCTCATAGTTTGCTATTTATTTTTTCCAAAAATCATTTCTATTTACATAAGGACCTATTTAATCATAAATACATGGTTTGGTGGCGATACGTAGAGGTTTGGGCAGTGGCTGAGGGCCCCAACTCTAGATCGCGTAAACTCGCATGCCCGCCGCGTGGTCACCGCGTGACCGTGGAATTGCCATGCGTTCTGGGAGCCCTAGGCATGTCTAGTGGGTTGGTCACTCCCTAGGTTGGTGCTAGGAAGAAAATTACAACATAAGATTCTCACGAGGAGACCGATCGATGCTCAAACATGAATTAACAGCCAAGTGTTTGATTAGCGGTACGGGAAATGTACATGGCTAATGGGAGTGAGTTTTGGCTGAGGATGATCAGTTACTAAGAAGACCGTCTGCACAAATTTTCAGCTCAAAAGGAGGAGCCTAGGTGGTACTTGCTTTGCGAACTACCACACTGGACATAACTATGAATGTTGAAGCTCGGCTCAAAATAATGAACAGATTGAGCTGGCATTAGGTGGAGGATGGTTATTTGGGCATAGGAAACCACTGCAGAAAATGGATACTATTTGGAAATGCCAAAGTGGTACTTCCTTCACAATTCTCTTCTATGGACAGAAACTTGGGAAAACTAGTGAGAGAGATTGGATGAATGAAATGATCTAAAAATTGGTGTAGGTAAGTTACATAGGTATGGTCATGCACTGGTAAATTTTCAGATCATTTGGGTAAGCCTAGCTAGTACTTACTTCACAAAGCCTCTCTCGAGGTAGAAACTTTGAAAATTTCCTGAGAAAGATTTACTAGGAAAATTGAGCTGAATATTATCATGTGGCAATGATTTGGGTATGGAAGAGTGCCCGAAAAGTTTGAGGGTAATAGGAGGGGTCTAGATAACACTTGCTTTGCAACATGCCAATTTGGCCATAAAATATAAATTGAACCTGGGCTCACATAGATGATTTGACTGAGCTGCAATTTGGAGGAGGGTGATAATTTGGGCATATGAAGGAACTGTATAAATTTCATGTCATTTCGATATATAAAAAAGGTACTTCCTTCACATGCTTCTAGGTGGACAAAAACTTTGAAAATTTGCCGAGGAAGATTTGCTAGGCAAGTGGAGCTGATTTTTGTCATGCGGTAATGATTTGGATAGGAAAGAGTGCCCAAAAATTCCAAGGGCAATCAAGAATATATAAATAGCACTTCCTTCATAAAGTGCTGTCGTGAACAGAATAGGAAAATGAATATTGTTGAATTAGTTTTGAACTAGCCAAGGAAGGATTTTTACATATTTGATGAATATATGACCCAAATAATTTATGAGATTTTTTTGGGAATTTTGGGAATGACAAAAATATAGGTTGCTTCACAACCTAGGGCAAAAACTGCCACGTGGACATGAAACATAGGCAAAACTGATGAGGTGGCGCCTAGTCACTATCACTTTGGGTGACTATAAGTTCCGGATGACATCTCGAGTATGCGTTCCGGATGTTACTATCACTTTGGGTGACTATAAGTTCTTGTCCTCTCCAAATGTTCTTGGTGACTCGGATATTGATCTTATTCTCGGAATGGATTGGCTTTCTAAGCACAAGGCTCAGCTTGATTGTGCAGCCAGGCAGATTCAATTGACTCATTCGTCTGAGGATGTAATTGTCTTTGCCGCTCGTGATGATACCATTCGTCTGTTTTCTCTCAATGAGAAGGGTGAATTGGATGCCATCTCTTAAATTCCAGTCATTTGCGAATATCAATACGTCTTTCCAGAAGAGCTCCCAGGAATGCCTCCGCACCGGCCAGTTGAATTCATTATTGAACTCGAGCCTGGCACGGAACCTGTATGCAAATGTCCTTACAAGCTCGGACCTGAAGAGTTGAAGGAGCTGAAGAAGCAACTCGATGAGCAAGAAAGAATGGATCTCATCCAGCCTAGTTCTTCTCCGTGGGGTTGTGGTGTTCTTTTTGTGAAGAAGAAGGATGGAACGGACCGACTTTGTGTTGATTACCGTCCAGTGAACAAGAAGACCATCAAGAACAAATACCCACTTCCCAACATCAATGAGCTGTTCGAACAACTCAAAGGTGCCCAAGTATTCTCCAAGCTTGATCTCCGTATGGGTTATCACCAGATTCACATTCTTGAAGAAGATATTCCCAAGACAGCATTCAGAACAAGCTTTGGTTCATATGAATACACTGTCATGTCTTTTGGCCTCGCCAACGCTCCTCCGACGTTCTCTCGCATGATGAACTTCATCTTCAACGCCTTCACCAATGACTTCGTTTTGGTCTATCTCGACGACATTCTGGTTTTCTCCAAGAACAAGGAAGATCATGCCAAGCACTTGCGTTTGGTTCTTGATAAGCTCAGAGAACATCAGTTCTACGCCAAGTTCTCCAAGTGTGAATTTTGGCTCAATGAGGTTCTTTATCTTGGTCATATCATCTCTGCCAAGGGCATTGCCGTGAATCCTGAGAAGGTGTCTGCAATTGTGAATTGGGAACCTCCTCAGAACGTGAAGCAACTCCACAGTTTTCTCGGTCTCGCAAGCTATTGCCGAAGATTCGTTGAAAACTTTTCTAAGATCACGAAGCCTCTCTCTAATCTTCTTCAGAAGCACGTCAAGTACGTTTGGTCTCCGGAGTGTGATATTTCTTTCAACACTTTGAAAGAGAAGTTGATCACTGCTCCAGTTCTGACTCCGCCTGATGAATCCAAGCCGTACGAGGTCTTTTGTGATGCGTCTCTCCAAGGTCTTGGCACAGTATTGATGCAAGAGAAGAAAGTTGTTGCTTATACATCTCGCCAGTTGAAGCCTAATGAGAAGAACTACCCCACTCATGATCTCGAGTTGGCGGCAGTTGTGCATGCTCTCTTGACCTGGAGACATCTTCTATTGGGAAGAAAAGTGGACATTTTCACTCATCACAAGAGTCTCAAGTACATCTTCACTCAGCCTAATCTCAACCTCAGGCAAACTCGATGGGTCTAAATGATTCAAGAGTATAATCCGAGTATCGAGTATACTCCAGGCAACGCCAATGTGATTGCTGACGCATTGAGCAGAAAGGCTTACTGCAACAGTCTGATTCTTAAGCCCTATCAACCCGAGCTTTGTGAAGCTTTCCGCAAACTTAACCTGCAAGTTGTTCCTCAAGGTTTCCTCGCCAACCTTCTAGTTTCTCCTACCTTAGAAGACCAGATTCGCCAAGCCCAGCTTCTTGATGCTATGGTGAAAAAGGTGAAGATTGGGATTGCCAAGAGTCAGTCCAAGTACAAGTGGTACCGCCTTGATGACAAGGAAACTCTCTTCTTCGAGGATCGTATTGTTGTGCCCAAAGGTGACCTCCGTAAAGTGATCATGAACGAGGCTCACAATTCTCTCCTCTCCATCCACCCTGGGAGCACGAAGATATATCAGGACCTTAAGCAAGTTTATTGGTGGACTCGAATGAAGCGCGAGATCGCTCAATTCGTGAATGAATGTGATGTCTGCAGAAGAGTGAAGGCAGAATACCAAAGGCCAGCTGGTCTCCTCCAACCTCTTGCCATTCCAGAATGGAAGTTTAACCACATTGAGATGGACTTTGTGACTGGGTTTCCAAAGTCCAAGCGTGGCAATGATGCTATATTCATTGTCATCGACAAACTCACCAAAGTGGCTCACTTTCTGCCTATCAAAGAGTCGATCACTTCAGCTCAATTGGCGGAACTCTATACCTCTCGAATTGTCTCTCTGCACGGTATTCCTCAAGTGATCTCTTCAGACCGTGGCAGCATCTTTACCTCGAAGTTTTGGGATTCTTTCCAGAAGGCCATGGGCACCAACATCCGCTTCAGCACAGCTTTCCATCCTCAAACAAGCGGTCAAGTCGAGCGTGTCAACCAGATTCTTGAAGATATGCTCAGGGCTTGTGTGATCTCCTTCGGCATGAAGTGGGAGGATTGTCTTCCTTATGCTGAATTCTCCTACAACAATAGTTTTCAAGCAAGTTCGGGCAAGGCCCCATTTGAAATTCTGTATGGCAGGAAGTGCCGTACCCCTCTCAACTGGTCTGAAATCGGTGAATGTCAGCTTTTGGATAATGACTTAATCATAGAGGCAGAAGAAATGTGCAAAGTCATTCGTGATAACCTCAAAGCAGCCCAATCCCGCCAGAAGAGCTACTATGATAGTAAGCACCGTGATTTGGCTTTCGAGATCAGAGATCATGTTTACCTCCGTGTCTCTCCTATGAAAGGTACTCGTCGCTTCGGTATCAAAGGGAAGCTTGCCCCTAGATACGTGGGACCTTTCAAGATTGTCAGCAAGAGAGGCGACCTCGCCTATCAACTCGAGCTTCCTTCAAACTTTGCAAATGTTCATGACGTGTTCCATGTCTCTCAACTTCGGAAGTGCTTCAAGACTCCTGACCGCACCGTCAACTTCGAGGACATTGAGCTCCAAGAAGATCTCTCTTATCGTGAGCACCCAGTTGCTATTCTTGAAGAGACTGAACGCAAGACTCGCAATAAGTCAATCAAATTTCTCAAAGTCAAGTGGTCACACCATTCCGACCGTGAAGCTACCTGGGAACACGAGGATCACCTCCGTTCTGAGTACCTGGAGTTCTTTCAGTCCTAGATCTCGGGACGAGATCCTTTCGTAGTGGTGGAGTGTTGTAACACCCCGGATGTAACTTTCCCTATTTGTACTCCAACTCTTTCCGTTTCCGGCGTTAAGTTATTTTATTTCCTCGGGTTCGGGTCTCTGTCTCCGTGTGTTGTTTTCTTTGTCATGCATCTCATATGATGTCATCATGTGCATTGCATTTGCATACGTGTTCATCTCTTGCATTAGAGCATTTTCCCCTTTGTCCGTTTTGCATTCCGGCGCTTCGTTCTCCTCCGGTGGTCATTTCTAGCTTTCTTTCATGTGTGGGGATTAGACATTTCAGGACTTGCCAAGCGGCCTTGGTTTACTACCGGTAGACCGCCTGTCAAGTTTCGTACCATTTGGACTTCGTTTGATACTCCAACGGTTAACCGAGGGACCGAAAAGGCCTCGTGTGTGTGCATCCCAACACCCCTCCAATTTGCCCCAAAACCCACCAAACTCTGCTCCATGTCCTAGAGCGTTCGATCACGATCGCGTGGCCGAAAACCGCACCTCATTTGGACTCTCCTAGCTCCACTTATGCCTATAAATAGACACCCCCCCGTTTTTCGGATCTCTCTCCCTCTCCGAAACCCTAAATCCCCTCGCGCTGGCCGGACATTGTCCGACCCGGCCGGACACACTGCCGCCGCCCTATCCCGCTGCGCCATGTGGCATCCGCCACCTACCACCGCCGCTGGCCCGGGAGGCCCGATCCGGGCCCCCGCGAGCCCGAAGTCCCCGCCGCCAGGCCACCGCTCCGCCCCGAGCCGAGCCGGAGCTCGCCGCACCGCCGCCGCCTCGCCGCGCCGGCGAGCTCGGACCGCATCGCCGCCCCACACCGCGGCCGGCCGCGCCGTCCCCGCCGCCTCTCCAACCCACCGGGCCCGGGAGACCTCGCCGCCGTTCGTCCCGCTCCGGCCGCCGTCGTCTCCGTCATCTCCGGCGACCTCCGTGAACAGTGCAGCGCTGCGCCTCGGTTTCTGTGCAACCCTAGATCTGGGGTTGTTTTTTTTCTCTAAGTCTTTAAATTTTCAGTTCAAGTTGCTCTGTCCGAGGCTCCATAACTTTGCACCCGTAGCTCCGATTCATGCATATAGTATATCAAAATGTTCATCTCGACGAGTAAACCATTTCATTCCATTGCATCATTTTCATTTGAGTTCATCTTGATGCCCGAAATGTGGTTAGAAGAGGCCTTCGTGAGTTAATTGTCAGATCTGCTAGTTCATCTTAGACTTTTGTCATTTTTGCCATGATTATTGTGTGCATGATATGCCTGTGAGTCCTTCATATGTTTTGTTAAGCATCTTGTTATATTTCCAGATGTGCAACCCATGCATTTTTAGGATTGTGTGGTGACTTGTGCAAGCTTGCAAAGTGAGGCACCCGGTAAATCTGTTTTCAGGGACTTAGTAGTTTTCACTAAGTCTGGGATTATTTAGTTCATGATGCCATATGTTCAGCTTGTTTCCTAGTGATCCGTGCCTCTTTTGAGGATGATCAGTAAAGGAGTTTTGTTAATCATGTTATGCTCTATCCATCCATGTCTTTGTTTGAAATTATGGAGAAACCAAGCTTGAGTCAATCGAGCTCTACTTTTGCTTCGTTGTGAATCTGGGCAGATCGTCAACTAGTTTGCGATTTTGCTGATGCTATTGTAGTTGATCCATGCAGGCTATGCCTTTGTTCTTGCCATGTCTAGCTTGTATTTTGTGCCTTCTTTATGGGTATATGCTTGCCTTGCCATGACTTGAACTGTAGTGAGTGCATCGAGCTCGTAAACATGCCTTCGTGAGTTATATTTCAGCATATCTCAGTTTTCACCAAGTCTGAAAACTGATTGTGTTTTAGCTATGTTCGTGTGCCCGTTAGTATATTTTGTGAACCCTTTTGGCCCCAGCTCACTAAGGGACTTTTGTTAAGTTTGTTGAGTAGCTCCATGCCATGTCTTTATTTGTCATGTTCAGGTCCTGTAGCATGTTGTTTTGTTGCTCCAAAGAGGGCTTCATGATCTGAAATTTCAGACAAGTGTTAATTTCACTAAGTCTGGAATCTGTTTTGCATTTGCGTTATTGCTGTGCTTGTTTGAACCGCATAATGGATGAATTGTCCATGGCTCAGTGCTAGTCTTTTGTTAAGCATCTTGTGGGCATCCATGCCATGTATTTTGTTGTCATGTTTGGTGGTTGTAGCATGTTCATTTCGTTGCATTTAGATGCCTACTTGTTGTAAATCGCAGACCGGTGTCATTTTTGAAACGCTTGCCATTTCCAAACCGTAACTCCGATTCTGGCGTTGTTTATATCGTTTTCAAGCGATTTCATCCCATCTTTCCAGTGGCACCCTTGGTTTTCCAAGTTGAGGCCAGGTTCATGCATTTCCTGTCATATCTTGCATTTTGCATCCCGCATCGCATGCCGCATAGCATATCATCATTTCATCATATTGCTTGTTCTTGCACGTGGTTGATTGTATCCTTGTTGCTTGTTTGTCTTGTTTGGGTAGAGCCGGGAGACGAGTTCGCTAACGAGGAGCCCATTGAGTTTGCTTTTGAGGATCCAGTCTACTCTGACAACTGTGCAGGCAAGATGATCACGGCTATAAGAGGGGCTGAGCAGAGCGGTAACATAGCCAAACAACGGTTTGCTTGGAAGGGTGAAAACGTTAGAAGCTATCATGGCAATTTGGGAGGCTTGATAAACAAGTGGTAGGTAGCGCGACATAGCGATAGCATCGAGACAACTAGCATAACAAAGATAGTAGAGAGATACAAGGTGAAAGTCATCTTGCCTGAAATCCTTCTAGGAAGAAGAACGAGTCCATGAAGTAGATGAACCCACGTAGATGAACGAATCCTCACAATCGCAACAAAACAGGAACTATTTAGAAGGAGCACAAACGGAAAGGAGCAAACCACATGGTAAACACACAACACATAAACATGACATGATGCTCATCCAAGTATGATGCATGACAAGGCTACATGATGGTACTCACGGCAAGAGAGGATGCATACAAGAACAACACACAAAGCAAGTTTAAATGAGGCCGAAATCAACATATAACACTTCCAGAAACTCCACATATACAAATTTCGAAATTGGTCCAGATCTGAGGAAAACATTATGTTGAAGTTATTAAACATCAAGTTAAAGTGCACCAAGATTATCTACGTGGTTTTCTAGCCAAGTTACATATAAAGTTCGCTTAATTCGGAGCTACGGCCAAGAAGATATGAGCAAAACGAGTTAAACATGGATTGATGCAAATACAAGCAAAACACAATCACAAACACTCCAAAACATGGATGCAACATGGCACGCTAACACTACATGCAAAACTGAGCAAGTTTCATGTACACTCAATACATACACTCAATACAAGTTTCAGACACAATCTGCCCAAAACAGCAAGTAAGCACTTTGCAATCAAGGACAACATGCTACTGGAAACATATGGACACAAACTTGATATGCACTTAAAGTACATATTACATGCTTCAATTATGATCAAGGGTCAGGTTCATAAGCATCAAGATTAAACCAATATGAGCAAAGAAAAAGGCAACTTTATAACACATATTATGACTTAGTGAAAAAATGGCATACATGTGAGCAGAAATAACATGTTGACATGTTGGAGGCATGAACCAATGATGCTACATTGCGAGGACTTAACAAGAAAAATCATGGCATTAAATTATAGGTTAAACATGGCAAAACATGGTTACTAAGCATCTCCATATAACCTCTAGTTCAATGGCATTCATCAAGACAAGATTGCAAGTCATAATAGATTCTCAGACTTTGTGAAAAATAGAGTAAGGCTAAAAACAGATTCATGATGCATACTTCGAGACAACAAAGGTATATGATACAAGAAGATTTGATGGCATCAAAGGGCATGTCAAGCATGTACAGGTAGAGAACTACAAAAGATGAACACTGAGCTACTACTAGAAATCACTAGAACATGCTCAAAACATCAGGGCAAGATTCCAAATGATAATAGATTGTAGTAAACTGAACATGGAAGGACAGCGACAAGTAGGCATGTTTGCGAGCTTGTGCAACTCACCAGAAAGCATTTCATGGCATATGAATATAACCAACAACAACATATTTGTGCAACTATTCATGTCAAGGACATGACCATAGGATGCAGAGAACATTAACTATTCACATGGAAAAACTAAACTTACTGGTAACAGGCTGACAAAAACAATATTTAGCAAATTTACAACATGGGAATGACAAGCTACAGCAGGTCATAATTACAAACAACGGAATGGATGGATAGAGCATAACAAGATCTTCAAAACATGCTTACTAAGCATCTCCAGATTATGCATGAATTCACTTGTAGCAACAAGTTAACATGGCAAGATAATGTAGCAGAAATCATCAAGTCACTAAAATCAGCAACAACAAGTAACCTACTTTGCATGCTAGTGCTAGTCACCACAGGGCACATAAAAATACATGGATTGCACCACTATAAATATGGCATGAATATGCTCCTAAAACATGTGTACATGATGCTCAAATGATAAGCACACAAAATGCTATGAAAAAGACAAATCAGCAAGTTACGACAACTCCCAGCATATTATATCATTTAGCACTTATGCAACGATGATTAAGGCATCAATACCAACAGTAACATGCACACAAGAGAAACTAGCATGTAGAGCATTCAAAGATGAACACTTTGGCATATCATACACGCAAAACGGAGCCACATGCACAAAGTTATGATATGAGGAAGACGGACACATAATGTCACAGATCAAGGACTTTGACGAAATCAACCTCACAGGAAAACTGGACGGGGAGGTGCGGGGATGACGAGATCCGGGTGAGGGACCGGTGGATCTCGTCCAGGTGAGCTCCCGCGAGGGCGGAGGTGACTTCGGCGAGGCATGGGGCGGCCGGAGGTGGCCAGTGGAGGCGGGGGGTGACCGGAGATGGCCGGATAGGGTCGGGCGACGACGACGGCGAGGAGCGGCGGGTGGCACGCGATGCAAGGTGGCGGCGGCGCAGCAGGGCAAGACCGCGGCAGGTGCAGGGCGGCGGCGGCTGACGCGGGTGGCGGCGAGCACGCGGGCGGCGATGGACATCGCCACACGTTCGGGAGGTGGTGGACGACGACGAGCGAGCGGTGGTGTGGGAGGCGCTGGCGGCGTGGGGGAGGCGGCGGTGTAGCGGGGCCCCGGCGAGGCACGTTGGAGGAGGCTTGGCGATGGTGACGTGGCAGCTCCTAATTGGTCGAGGGCATCTGTTGGATGCGTCCGGCCGGTGGCGGATGTGTCCGACGGCGTGGAGGAAGGAGGAGGCTAGGGTTTCGCCCGAAATTGGAGGGGATATGCCTTTTTATAGGTAGAGAGAGCTAGTAGAGGGCTATTGAGGTTTGGTTTTCACCCACATGATCGCGATCCAATGGTGAAGAACATGGAGGGGGTTTCGATGGGCTAGTAGGCTGCTGAGGAGGGGTGTTGGGCTACAAAGAGAAGGGGGTCCGGTGGTTAATGTGGTTAACCGTTGGGGCATCAAATGACCTCCAAATGGAAGGAAACTTGGCAAGCGGTCTACCGGTGATATACCAAGGCCACTCTTCAAATCTTGGCCCATTCCGAGGACGTTTTTCTTCCTCTCACGAAACAAGATCTGGGAGGTGCGGCGGGTGCGTGGGAGAGTGCCGGATTCCAAAATGGACAACGGAGAAAGTGACCGGATGCAAGTTTTGAAAACATGAGGATGCAATGCACATGATGACATGGCAAGATGCAACACACAAACAAATTGTTAGGGAACATAGTAATTTCAAAAAAAAATACCTACGCACACGCAAGATCATGGTGATGCTTAGCAACAAGAGGGGAGAGTGTCGTCCACGTACCCTCGTAGACCGTAAGTGGAAGCGTTATGAGAAATAGGTTGATGTAGTCGTACGTCTTCACGATCCGACCGATCCAAGTACCGAATGTACGGCACCTTCGACTTCAGCACACATTCAGCTCGGTGACTTCCCACGAACTCCGATCTAGCGGAGCTTCGAGGGAGAGTTCCGTCAGCACGACGGTGTGATGATGGTGATGATGATGCTACCGACGTAGGGCTTCGCCTAAGCACTGCTATGATATGACCGAGGTGGAATATGGTGGAGGGGGCACCGCACACGGCTTGGAACAATCAACTTGTTTGTTCATGATGTGCCCCATCCCCCGTATATAAAGGAGTGGAGGAGGGGGAGGGACGGCCCTCTACTATGGCGCGCCCTGGGGAGTCCTACTCCCACCGGGAGTAGGGTTCCCCCCTTACATGTTGTAGGAGTAGGAGAGAAGGAAAGGGAAAAGAGAAGAGAAGGAAGGAGGGGGCATCGCCCATCCCCATAGTCCAATTCGGACTAAGCCTTGGGAAGGCGTGCAGCCTCCCCTCTCTCTTTCCCCTAAAGCCCAATAAGGCCCATATACTCCCCGACGAATTCCCGTAACTCTCCGGTACTCCGAAAAATACCCGAATCACTCAGAACCTTTTCGAGTCCGAATATAGTCGTACAATATATCTATCTCTATGTCTCAACCATTTTGAGACTCCTCGTCATGTCCCCGATCTCATCAGGGACTCCGAACTACCTTCGGTACATCAAAACACATAAACTCATATTACCAATCGTCACCGAACATTAAGGGTGTGGACCCTACGGGTTCGAGAACTATGTAGACATGACGGAGACTCGTCTCCGGTCAATAACTAATATTGGCTCCTACATATTGTACAAAGATCTTTTTCGGTCAAACCGCATAACAACATACATTGTTCCATTTGTCATCGGTATGATACTTGCCCAAGATTCGATCGTCTAATACCTAGTTCAATCTCGTTACCGGCAAATCTCTTTACTCATTCCGTGATACATCATCCCGCAACTAACTCATTAGTTGCATTGCTTGCAAGGCTTAAAGTGATGTGCATTACCGAGAGGGCCCAGAGATACCTCTCCGACAATCAGAGTGACAAATCCTAATCTTGATCTATGCCAACTCAACAAGTACCATTGGAGACACCTGTAGAGCACCTTTATAATCACCCAATTACGTTGTGACGTTTGGTAGCACACAAAGTGTTCCTCTGGTATTCAGGAGTTGCATAATCTCATAGTCATAGGAACATGTATAAGTCACGAAGAAAGCAATAGCAATATACTAAACGATCGAATGCTAAGCTAACGGAATGGGTTAAGTCAATCACATCATTCTCTAATGATGTGAGCTCATTAATCAAATGACAAGTCATGTTTATGGCTAGGAAACTTAAGCATCTTTGATTGAACGAGCTAGTCAAGTAGAGGCATACTAGTGACACTCTGTTTGTCCATATATTCACACATGTACTAATTTTCCGGTTAATACAATTCTAGCATGAATAAAAAAATTATCATGATATAAGGAAATATAAATAACAACTTTATTATTGCCTCTAGGGCATATTTCCTCTAGTCTCCCACTTGTAGTAGAGTCAATAATCTAGTTCACATCGTCATGTGATTTAACACCAATAGTTCACATCTTTATGTGATTAGTTCACATCTTTATGTGATTAGTTCACATCTCTATGTGACTAATACCCAAAGGGTTTACTAGAGTCAATAATCAAGTTCACATCACTATGTGATTAACACCCAAAGAGTGATCATGTTTTCCTTGTGAGAGAAATTTAGTCAACGGGTATGCCACATTCAGAGCCGTATATATTTTGCAAATTTTCTATGTCTACAATACTTTGCACGAAGCTACTCTAGCTAGTTGCTCCCACTTTCAATATGTATCTAGATCAAGACTTAGAGTCATCCAGATCGGTGTCAAAGCTTGCATCGACGGAACTCTTTACGACGAACTCTTTGTCACCTCCATGACCGAGAAATATTTCCTTATCCACTAAGGATTTTTTTGACCGCTGCCTAGTGATCCATTCCTGGATCACTATTGTACCCTCTTGCCAAACTTATGGTGAGGTACACAATAGGTTTGGTACACAGCATGGCATACTTTATATAACCTATGACTGAGGCATAGGGAATGACTTTTCATTCTCTTTCTATTTTCTGCCGTGGTCGGGTTTTGAGTCTTTACTCAACTTCACACCTTGCAACACTAGCAAGAAATCCTTGTTTGACTGTTCCATTTTGAACTACTTCATAATCTTGTCGAGGTATGTACTCATTGAAAATATATCAATCGTCTTGATCTATCTCTATAGATCTTGATTCTCAATATGTAAGTAGCTTCACCGAGGTCTTTCTTTGAAAAACTCCTTTCAAACACTCCTTTATGATTTCCCGAAGATTTTACATTATTTCATCTCAACAATATGTATATACTTATCAGAAATGATGTAGTGCTCCCACTCACTTTCTTGTAAATACCGGATTCACCACAAGTCTGTATAAAACCATATGCTTTGATCACTTTATCAAAGTATATATTCCAAGTCTGAGATGCTTGCACTCGTCCATAGATGGATCGCTAGAGCTGTCTCACTTTGTTAGCACCTTTAGGATCGACAATACCTTCTGGTTGCATCATATACAACTCTTCTTTGAGAAATCCATTAAGGAATGCAGTTTTCACATCCATTTGCCAGATCTCATAAAATGCGGTAACAGCTAACATGATTCGGATAGACTTTTAAGCATCGATACGAGTGATAAAATCTCATCGTAGTCAACACCTTGAATTTGTCGAAAACATTTTGCGACATTTCAAGCTTGTAGATAGTAACACTACTATCAGTGTCCATCTTCCTCTTGAAGATCCATTTATTCTCAATGACTCACTGATCAACGGGCAAGTCAATCAAAGTCCATACTTTGTTCTCATACATGGATCCCATCTCAGATTTCATGGCCTCAAGCCATTTCACGGAATCTGGGCTCATCATCACTTCCTCATAGTCTGTAGTTCGTCATGGTCTAGTAACATGACTTCCAGAAAGGATTACCATACCACTCTAGTGCGGACCATACTTTGGTTGTCCTACGAGGTTCGGTAGTAACTTGATCCGAAGTTTCATGATCATCATCATTATCTTCCACACTAATTGGTGTAGATATCACTAGAACTAAATTCTGTGATGAGCTACTTTCCAATCCGCGAGAATGTACAATTACCTTATCAAGTTCTACATTCCTCCCACACACTTCTTTCGAGAGAAACTTCTTCTCTAGAAAGGATCCATTCTTAGCAACCAAATATCTTGCCTTCGGATCTGTGATAGAAGGTGTACCCAACAGTGTCTTTTTGGTATCCTATGAAGATGCACTACTCCGATTTGGGTTCGAGCTTATGAGTTTGAAACTTTTTCACATAAGCATCGCAACCCCAAACTATAAGAAATGACAGCTTTTGTTTCTTGCCAAACCATAGTTCATACGGTGTCATCTCAACGGGTTTAGATGGTGCCCTATTTAACATGAATGCAGCTGTCTCTAATGCATAACCCCAAAACGATAGCGGTAAATCTATAAGAGACATCATAGGTTGCACTATATCCAATAAAGTACGGTTATGACGTTCGGACACACCATTATATTGTGATGTTCCAGCTGGCATGAATTTGTGAAACTATTCCAGATTGTTTTAGGTGAAGAACAAACTCGTAACTCAAATATTCGACTCCGCGATCAGATCGTATAAACATTATTTTCTTGTTATGATGATTTTCCACTTCACTCTGAAATTCTTTGAACTTTTCAAATGTTTCAGACTTATGTTTCATCAAGTAGATATACCCATATCTTCTCAAATCAACTATGAAGGTCGGAAAATAACGATACCCGCCGCGAGCCTCAACACTCATTGGACCCCATACATCAGTATGTATTATTTCCAATAAGTCAGTTCCTCGCTCCATTGTTCTGGAGAACGGAGTCTTAGTCATCTTGCCCATGAGGCATGGTTCGCAAGCATCAAGTGATTCATAATCAAGTGATTCCAAAAGCCCATCAGCGTGGAGTTTCTTCATGCGCTTTACACCAATATGACCTAAACTGTAGTGCCAGAAATAAGTTGCGCTATCATTATTAACTTTGCATCTTTTGGATTCATTATTATAAATATGTGTATCAGTATGATCGAAATTCAATGAACCATTCAACTTGGGTGTATGACCTAAGAAGGTTTGATTCATGTAAACAGAATAACAATTATCCTTGACTTAAATGAATAATCGTATTGCAATAAACATGATCCAATCATATTATGCTTTACGCAAACATCAAATAACATTTATTTTAGGTTCAACACTAATCCCGAAGGTAAAGGGAGTGTGCGATGGTGATCTTATCAACCTTGGAATTACTTCCAACACACATCATCACCTCGCCCACAACTAGTCTTTCTTTATTTTGCAACTCCCGTTTCGATTTACTACTTTTAGCAACTGAAC
Organism: Triticum aestivum; assembly: GCF_018294505.1. Classification (NCBI taxonomy): domain Eukaryota; kingdom Viridiplantae; phylum Streptophyta; class Magnoliopsida; order Poales; family Poaceae; genus Triticum; species Triticum aestivum. Next base: position 278,602,676 of record NC_057797.1, on the reverse strand, counting down.
CATTATCAAATACCGAGGGGTTTGCTATAAACACTAGTAAAGTACACATCAATAAAATTTATATAAAATATACCTTTGTTCACTTTGCCATCATTCTTATCCGCCAAGTATCTAGGGCAGTTCCACTTCCAGTGACTATTTCATTTGCAGTAGAAGCACTCAGTTTCAGGCTTGGGTTTAGCTTTGGGCTTCTTCATGGGAGTGGCAACTTGCTTGCCATTATTCTTGGAGTTACCTTTCTTTCTCTTGCCGTTTTAATTGAAACTAGTGGTCTGGTCAACCATCAACACTTGACGCTTTTCTTGATTTCTACCTTCGTCGATTTCAGCATCGCGAAGAGCTTGGGAATTGTTTCCGTTATCCCTTGCATATTATAGTTCATCACAAAGTTCTAGTAACTTGGTGATAATGACTAGAGAACTCTGTCAATCACTATCTTATCTGAAAGATTAACTCCCACTTGATTCAAGTGATTGTAGTACTCAGACAATCTGAGCACATGCTCACTGGTTGAGCTATTCTCCTCCATCTTGTAGGCAAAGTAATTCTCAGAGGTCTCATATCTCTTTAGTCGGGCATGAGTCTGAAATACCAATTTTAGCTCTTGGAACATCTTATATGCTCCGTGGCGTTCAAAATGTTTTTGACGTCCCAGTTCTAAGTCGTAAAGCATGGTGCACTAAACTATCAAGTAGTCATCATACCGAGCTTTGTCAAACATTCATAACGTCTGTATCTGCTCCTGCAATAGGTCCGTCACCTAGCGGTGCATCAAGGACATAATACTTTCGTGCATCAATGAGGATAACCCTCAGATCACGGAGCTAGTACACATCATTGCTAACATCTTTCAACTTATTTTTCTCTAGGAACATATCAAAAATAAACGGGGAGCTACATCGCAAGCAATTGATCTACAACATAGATATGCAAATACTATCATCACTAAGTTCATGATAAATTAAAGTTCAATTAATCATATTACTTAAGAACTCCCACTTAGATAGGCATCCCTCTAGTCATCTAAATGATCAAGTGATCCAAATCAACTAAACCATGTCCGATCATCACGAGAGATGGAGTAGTTTTCAATGGTGAACATCACTATGTTGATCATATCTACTATATGATTCACACTCGACCTTTCGGTCTGCACTGTTCTGAGGCCATAACTGCATATGCTAGGCTCGTCAAGTTTAACTCGAGTATTCTGCGTGTGCAAAACTGGCTTGCACCCGTTGTATGTGAACGTAGAGCTTATCACACCCAATCATCACGTGGTGTCTCGGCACGATGAACTGTCACAACGTTGCATACTCAGGGAGAACACTTATACCTTGAAATTTAGTGAGAGCTCATCTTATAATGCTACCGCCGATCTAAGCAAAATAAGATGCACAAAGGATAAACATCACATGCAATCAAAATATGTGACATGATATGGCCATGATCATCTTGCGCCTTTGATCTCCATCACCAAAGTACCGTCATGATCTCTATCGTCACTGGCATGACACCATAATCTCCATCATCTTGATCTGTATCAACGTGTCATCACATGGTCGTCTCGCCAACTATTGCTCTTGCAACTATTGCTTTCACATAGCGATAATGTAAAGCAATTATTAGGCGCTTGCATCTTATGCAATAAAGAGACAACCATAAGGCTTCTGCCAGTTGCCGATAATAACTTCAATAAAAACATGATCATCTCATACAACAACTTATATCTCATCACGTCTTGACCATATCACATCGCAACTTGCCCTGCAAACACAAGTTAGACGTCCTCTACTTTGTTGTTGCATGTTTTACGTGGCTGCTACGGGCCGAGCAAGAACCGTTCTTACCTACGCATCAAAAACCACAATGTGGTAGAGTGATTCTTTTTGATCTTCCAAAAGAACCCTATTCATTGAATCCGATTCAACTAAAGTTGGAGAAACAGACACCCACTAGCCACCTGTGTGCAAAGCACGTCCGTAGAACCAGTCTCGCGTAAGCGTACACATAATGTCGGTATGGGCTGCTTCATCCAACAATGCCGTTGAATCAAGAAATCCACTAGTGACGGCAAGCAATATGTATATACCCATGCCCACAACTCCTTTATGTTCTACTCATGCATATAACATCTACGCATAGACCTGGCTCGGATGCCACTGTTAGGGAACATAGTAATTTCAAAAAAATTCCCACGCACACGCATGATCATGGTGATGCATAGCAATGAGAGGGGAGATTGTCGTCCACGTACCCTCATAGACCGTAAGCGGAAGCGTTATGAGAACGCGGTTGATGTAGTCGTACGTCTTCACGATCCGACCAATCCAAGTACCGAATGTACGACACCTCCGAGTTCAGCACACGTTCATCTCGATGACGTCCCACGAACTCTGATCCAGCAGAGATTCGAGGGAGAGTTCCGTCAGCACGACGGCGTGATGACGGTGATGATGATGCTACCGACGCAAGGCTTCTCCTAAGCACTGATACGATATGACCGAGGTGGCATATGGTGGAGGGGGGCACCGCACACGGCTTGGAACAATCAACTTGTGTGTTCATGAGGTACCCCCTCCCCCGTATATAAATATATAAAGGACTGGACGAGGGGGAGGGCCAGCCCTCTACTATGGAGCCCTCGGGAGTCCTACTCCCATCGGGAGTAAGATTCCCCCCTTCCATGTAGTTGGAGTAGGAGAGAAGGAAAGGGAAAAGAGAAGAGAAGGAAGGAGGGGGCGCCACCCCTCCCCCTAGTCCAATTTGGACTAAGCCTTGGGAGGGGCGCAACCTCCCCTCTCTCTTTCCCCTAAAGCCTAATAAGGCCCATATACTCCCCAGCGAATTCCCATAACTCTCCGGTACTCCGACAAATACCCGAATCACTCAGAACCTTTTTGATGTCCGAATATAGTCGTCCAATATACCGATCTCTACGTCCCGGCCATTTCGAGACTCCTCGTCATGTCCCCGATCTCATCAGGCACTGCGAACTACCTTCGGTACATCAAAACACATAAACTCATATCACCGATCGTCACCGAATGTTAAGCATGCGAACCCTACGGGTTCGAGAACTATGTAGACATGACCGAGACTCGTCTCCGGTCAATAACCAATAGCGGAACCTGGATGCTCATATTGGCTCCTACATATTCTACGAAGATCTTTATCGGTCAAACCTCATAACAACATACGTTGTTCCCTTTGTCATCAGTATGTTACTTGCCCGAGATTCGATCGTCGGTATCTCAATACCTAGTTCAATCTAGTTACCGACAAGTCTCTTTACTCATTCCATAATACATCATCCTACAACTAACTCAATAGTTTCATTGCTTGCAAGGCTTAAAGTGATGTGCATTACCGAGAGGGCCCAGAGATACCTCTCCGACAATCGGAGTGACAAATCCTAATCTTGATCTATGCCAACTCAACAAGTACCATCAGAGACACCTATAGAGCACCTTTATAATCACGCAGTTACGTTGTGACGTTTGGTAGCACACAAAGTGTTCCTCTGGTATTCAGGAGTTGCATAATCTCATAGTCATAGGAACATGTATAAGTCATGAAGAAAGCAATAGCAATATACTAAACGATCGAATGGTAAGCTAACGGAATGGGTCAAGTCAATCACATCATTCTCTAATGATGTGATCCCGTTAACCAAATGACAAGTCATGTCTATGGCTAGGAAACTGAACCATCTTTGATTCAATGAGCTAGTCGAGTAGAGGCATACTAGTGACACTCCGTTTGTCCATATATTCAGACATGTACTAAGTTTCCGGTTAATACAATTCTAGCATGAATAATACACATTTATCCTGATATAAGGAAATATAAATAACAACTTTACTATTGCCTCTAGGGCATATTTCCTTCACAAATGACATGGCAAAGACGGCGAATAACTGGATGACATCTCGCGCATTAGACTCGGGGTGTCACAATCGGCAAGGCTTGTACAAAAGGTGGCTGCTGGACTGATCCCGACAACCATGCCTTACAGGTATAACTTGCAAAGATGCGCAATGTCTGGTGACTCGAACTACCCAGTAAGGACCTTCCCACTTCAGCATCAACTTGTTGGAATCCTTGGCGGATTGAACACACCTAAGGACATTGTCGGTGTCAAACGGCGCATCTCGGGTAGGGGGTCCTGAACTATGCATCTAAGGCGGATGGTAATAGGAGGCAGGGGACACGATGTTTTACCCAGGTTCGAGCCCTCTCGATGGAGGTACAACCCTACGTCCTGCTTGATTTATTATTGATGATATGGGTATTACAAGAGTTGATCTACCACGAGATCGGAAAGGCTAAACCCTAGAAGCTAGCCTATGGTATGATTGTATGTTGTCCTACGGACTAAAACCCTCCGTTTTATATAGACATCGGAGGGGGCTAGGGTTACACAAGGTCGGTTACAAAGGAGGAGATATACATATCCGTATTGCCTAGCTTGCCTTCCATGCCAAGTAGAGTCCCATCCGGACACGAGATGAAGTCTTCAATCTTGTATCTTCATAGTCCAATAGTCCGGCCAAAGGATATAATCCGGCTATTCAGAGACCCCCTAATCCAGGACTCCCTCAGTAGCCCCCAAACCAGGCTTCAATGACGATGAGTCCGGCGCACAGTGTTGTCTTCGGCATTGCAAGGCGGGTTCTTCTCCAATTTTCTAGTGTTCGTAAGCAGTGTCCGGCTCGATAAATGTTGAACCTCTTGGCTTCTGTGCCCAATAAGGGCTATCTCCCACGCGTCAAATGAATACGAGGCGCCAGGGCATTTTTACATTCTCCCCCTAGCCAGATAAATAAATTGTCTATTAAAGGGATGGGGATTCTTAGATCCGATCCATACCATCCTCCCCCAGTGAGAATCCATCAGAGCACGTTTCGAAAAGATCCATTCTAGCATGGCCGACCTCCGCAACTCCTCCTCCCGCCCCCGTAGCCCTAAGCCCGGTGATTGGGAGAGGTGTTCAGTCCTGCATAGTCGATTAGTCGAACTACAGACTAAGCGATTTCTCCCTCCGGCGTATATGGTGCCCGTTCGAGCCGGGCATGCCACCTACAATGGTGGGGCACAAGCGGAGAGCTTTCCTTGTCCCTCCATGGGGGAACGGGTCTGCCTTGTTCCTTATTTACTAAGGGGACTTGGATTTCCAATTCATCCATTCCTCCACGGGCTCCTGCAGTTCTACGGCCTCCAATTACACAATCTGCGGCTATGTTGCTCTACATATCGTCAGCTATGTTGCTCTCTGCGAGTTGTTCCTGGGCTGCGAGGCTCACTTCGAGCTGTGGAAAAGGCTATTTTGCCTCGTCCCTCTCATACAGAGGAGATCACTTTATCAAGTGGGAGGAGCCGAAATATGGCGCATCGCCGGTACCAGATACCTTTCCAGTACCCCGAAGAAGTCGTCCGAAGACTGGCCTTCAGAATGGTTTTATATGGAGGACGTTCTCCTTCCGGACCCTGTTCGGCGGGGTCTTCCTGAGTTCAACAATGCTCCTCTGAAGAAGCGCCGAAGTTGGCGCCCACGGAGCCCCCAGGCGGAAGACAACAGAGAAGTCCTCTATCTGATGAACCGGATCAAAGCACTGGCCCAATCAGGATTGACAATAATCGAAGTTATGTCAATTTGCATAATGTGGGGAGTGCAACCACTTCAATACCGTGGGCACCCCTTGTGGTGTTATAACGGGGCAAATGACGCCACCCGCTGCGGGCCTAAGGGTCTGGACAATGCTGCTGCTTTAGCAAAAATTCTGTCAGAATTGTTCAAGGGTGATGAAGAGGAGTTCACCCGCATCAAGCCATGGGATGGATTCTCCATGTGCAATCCTCCAAGCTGGGTAAGTTATATTTCCCTTCTCCCATTTTTCCCGCATTCTTTGTCATAAGTATTCACCTTGCCACTTTGCGGCAGGAAATGCGAAAAGCCATAAAGTAGGTCAGCAGCCCTTCTCCACAACCAGAGGACCCTAACCGGCCCTCGACTCCGGACTTGAAGAAGATTCAGTTATTTTCGTGGAGCATGATAGACCGGCAGTTCTATCAGTTAAGCTGCGATGATGCCATGGTGGCCATTACGGCCGACTATCCCGGACTGCTCCCTGCATCGCAAGTAAGAAAAACCAAAAATCCCAACTCCAAAATTAGGATCCCCTTTTAGGCACTTCACCCACCATATACACATGGCATCTTTTACAGGGAAGGCATTCGGGACGCCCTGCCAAAACCGCAGCAACTCGCCAACAAGAGGCACTGAGGCCGGGTAAGCCAAAAAGGAAGGCGGTCAGGATGGAGACGCCGGCGCAAAGGTATAAGAAAAACCCCGCTCCCTGGTTGTTGTCTTTCTCAAAATGTAATGACGCCCGCGTTTCTTTAACATAAAAAACACTCGCCGAAATATGTCCGGCGATGTTGCCGATCACGCTTCCACCAGTCGGGTGCCAGGACCGGACATGGAGGCAGAAGCCGATATGGGGCAGGCGCCGGATAATCCCCCTACATAGGATGCGGATAGATTATCCGCTACAAACTCAGAAGTGGAAAGCGCCATGAATCATAGGCGCCACCGGGCCGTACTCTGCGACACTTGTTTCTCACCAGAGGCGTTTGACGCCTTCAATTCTGGAGAGGCGTACCTCCGTGCTGCTCAAGACGGTCTAGCTAGAGCCACGGATCAGCATGTAAAGGATGTACGGGTGAGTAAATCTAACGATTTATATGTATCAGTAGCCCCTGAGACTTGAAACAGTTAGCAGAACTGATTTAAGGATCATCTTTATTGTGCAGGTTCTTACAGAGAAGAATACTAGGCTGTCACATGAGCTGGAGGAATGCAAGACCCAACCGCGGGCTGCTGTGGCCGCATTCCAGGAAAATAAAAAGTCACCTGCTGGTAAAATTTACTTTAAAGAATGATGGTTACCATATAACATGCGGCATGGCTGCAGATCTAACAACAGATGTTCGAGATGAATCCGGAGAAATCCGGAGGACCAGCATGTTATGTGGCAGCTAGAGGCTGGCAAATGCGTGCTGACTGAGGTTAGGCGGGAGAAAAACAATCTCCAAGATGCCAATATTAAGCTGAGCGTGGAACTAGAAGACGTTCGGGGCCACCTTGCAGACTCCGAGAAGGAGAATAAGCGGCTTCGGCGTGGCATTTTCAGTAAGTGCTTGAACGAATCCTTTTAAAGGAGTTCGATGAAGAAGCCGACTAACAGCGTTATGTCTGTAGGTATGCTGACGGATCGTCCCACGGAGGAAATGCCCGGGTCTGCGGGTGATCTTATGTCCGAGCTGTCACATCTGCACGAACAAGTTCGGCAGGTGATGCAGGGTGTTGCCCAGGCCTTGTGGCCGTCCGTCTCCCTCCCAGAGGGTGTTGCAGAGCTTGCGGAGAAGCTTAAGGGAGCACGGCGGCGCTTCTGATTATGGAAGATATCAGCCTGCCGACAGGGTGCCAGAGAAGCTTGGGCCATGGTGAAGACGCGGTATACCAAGGCAGACCAAAATCACATGGCCGAGGTCGGACCTGTGGGGCCCGACGGAAAAGAGATCCCCGTTAGCTTAGTTTATGGGCAAGTAGAATTAGCCGCAAAGTATTCCCAACAGGATTGTAAGCTAGACCGCGTGTTGGATGGTATAGAGGAGGAATTTAGTCAGTCTGCATGACTATGTAATTAAAGTGACATGTATAATGCCTTCTAGACGGATTGTAGATCATTTGTCATTGCGGACCTTTTCGCTTCAACCTCCTGGCCCAATAGTCCAGAGTGTATCCGAATACCCGCTCAGTTATATAAGAACTGGGGTATGCGTGGAGACCAGGCGTAGGGGTCATTAGTGCTTTATCAGACAAGTGCCCAACTAGTTATGTTATATTACATGGGTAGTAAGAAACATCTTCCAGGGAGAATAGTTCTGTTAAGGGTTCCTTTCCCTCGGTAAGCATGCCCTAAAGTGCATGCCCGGACTGTGATAGGAAACGCAGAAAAAACATCTGGGGGCAGATATGGACAATAAAGAAATATCATATTTTGTTCACCGACCGAATATTCCCTTAAGGACGCTAGCTTTCGGCTTCACCCAGTCTGAGGTACACATCCGGCTGACCCGGCAGTAACAATCACAGAGGTGCTCCCCTTATGCCCTAGTCGAATTAACGGGAACATAGGGCATAAATACAAGAGCCATGCAAACCAGCTTGGCCAAAACTTAAGTCATATCGATGCATATAATGGTGAAAAAAGGTACATGCAGAAGTATAACACATGTGTTGGGCATGAGGCCTAGATAAATAATTTAAGCTTCTGTGAAAGAAGCCCTCAGGTATGAAGAGTGTGGCTAGCGCATCTGTAATGTGCAAGCGAGGCACAAGGTGACCCTTGAAGGCCTAGAGAAATAATAAAAGAAAGAAAGAGAAACAAGACAGATGATGTATATGCAAAAAATGGACAAAGGGAGGGGACTAACATACAGTCCGGTGCTAGGAGTAGAATCTTCGGAGCCTGGCCGTGTTCCATGGGTTCAGCTCGAGTCGACTAGTCGATGCATCACGCAGTCGGTACGCTCCACCGGTAAGAACTTGGTCAATAATGCAGGGACCTTCCCATTCAGGCTCGAGCTTGTTCTTTTTCTTATCCGGCAGGCGTAGAACTAGTTCGCCAACGTTATAAGTTTTGGCCCGTACTTCTCTCCTTTGGTATCTGCGAGCCTGTTGCTGATAAAATGTTGAACGGGCTTTGGCTACGTCGCGCTCCTCCTCCAGGGTGTCCAGACTGTCCTACCGATCGAGCTCGGCTTCTCTTTCTTCGTACATGCGCACTCGAGGTGAGTCATGAATTATGTCACAGGCCAAGACTGCCTCTGCGCCGTACACCATAAAGAAGGGTGTATATCCGGTACTATGATTTGGCGTGGTCCGCAGCCCCCAGAGTACGGAGTCGAGCTCCTCTACCCAGTGCGTGTTAGACTCCATTAAGGAACGCACTAATCTGGGTTTAATGCCGCTCATTATAAGACCGTTTGCTCTCTCGACTTGACAGTTGGTTTGTGGGTGATAGACTGAAGCATAATCGAGCTTGATGCCCATTTTGCTGCACCAGAGTTTTACCTCGTGGGCCATGAAGTTCGTGCCATTATCAGTGATGATGTTGTGGGGGACGCCATAACGGTGTACAACCCCGGATATGAAGTCTATCACCGGTACGGATTCGGCTGTTTTAACAGGTTTAGCCACTATCCATTTGGTGAAATTATCCACCATGACCAATAAGTATTTTTTCTTGTGGGTTCCCCCTTTAAGGGGTCCAACCATGTCAAGCCCCCACACCGCAAAGGGCCATGTAATGGGGATTGTTTGGAGGGTGGTGGGTGGCATGTGGCTTTGATTTGCAAAGAGCTGGCAACTGGCGCAACGTTGGACCAAGTCCTGTGCATCTGCCGGGCCATTGGCCAATAGAATCATGTACGGAAGGCCTTGCTTACAAGAGCTCGGGCTGCGGTGTGATGACCGCCGAGTCCGGCGTGAATTTCTGCCAAAAGATTCCGCCCTTCCTCTTCGGAGATGCACCTCTGAAGGACTCCAGTAGTGCTTTTTTTGTACAATTCTCCCTCATAGACCCTGTAAGCCTTGGATCGCCGCACTATGTAGCGTGCCTCATTTTGGTCCTCCGGAAGTTCCTGTCTAGTTAGGTAGGCCAGGAATGGTTCTGTCCACGGGGCAATTATGGCCATTATTTCATGGGCTGAAGGTGTTATTTCGGTGGCGGAGCCTCCGATTGTGTCAGAGAGTTCGGTATCGGGTATTTTTGCCGGGTCCGGACTGTTGTTACCGGTGTCCCCTTCCCATATGTTGGGGGGGGGGGACCGCACCGCGTTTTTCGCTGATGCGGGCGAGGATATCTGTCGCCTGATTGTTTTCCGAGCCACATGGTCGAGCCCCTCGAACCGAGCTAACATTTTTAGGACGGCGTTTCGATAGGCCGCCATTTTCGGATCCTTGGTGTCAAAGTCTCCATTTATTTGGGATATTGCGAGGTTTGAATCCCCACGCACCTCTAGGTGTTGAATGCCCATGGAGACTGCCATCCGAAGACCATGCAACAAAGCTTCGTATTCGACTGCATTGTTGGAGTCTGTATACAATATTTGCAGTAGGTACTGAACGGTATCTCCGGTTGGGGACGTCAGGACGACGCCAGCCCCTAGACCGGCCAACATTTTAGAACCGTCGAAGTGCATGATCCAATTGGAGTATGCGCCGTACTCTTTAGGGAGTTCGGCCTCCGTCCATTCGGCGACAAAGTCGGACAATACTTGCGACTTGATGGCTCGTCGAGCTTTGTATGTTATGTCGAACGGGAGGAGCTCAATGGCCCATTTGGCAATCCGGCCTGTAGCGTAGCGGTTGTTTATACTATCATTAAGTGGCACTTCCGAGGCTACTGTAATCGAACACTCTTGAAAGTAGTGTCGCAGCTTCCGCGATGCCATGAATACCGCATATGCTATCTTTTGATAATGTGGGTACCATGATTTGCATGGAGTGAGGACAGTGGATACATAGTATACCGGCTTTTGAAGAGGGAATTTATGTTTGTCCGCTTCCCGTTCGACAATGAGCACCGCGCTTACAACTTGATGAGTTGCCACAATGTACAACAACATTGGTTCACCGATGTTTGTCGCGGCCAGGATTGGGTTGGTTGCCAAAATGGCCTTTATTTCTTCCAATCCGGCTGTGGCCGCGTCCGTCCACTCGAAGTGTTCGGTGCGCCGAAGGAGGCGATAAAGTGGTAAAGACTTTTCTCGTAAGCGGGAGATAAAGCGGCTTAGAGACGCCATGCATCCAGCTAACTTCTGGATTTGTTTGAGGTCTGTTGGGGTAGCCAACTGTGACAAAGCTCGGATTTTGGTCGGATTAGCTTCAATACCTCTACTAGAGACCATGAAACCTAGGAGCTTTCCGGCTGGTACACCGAAAACGCTTTTTTCCGGATTGAGCTTGATGTCGTATGTTCAGAGGTTGTCGAATGTGAGCCTCAAGTCGTCTATCAAAGAGTTGACGTGTTTGGTTTTGACGACCACATCGTCTACGTATGCCTCTACTATTTTGCAGATTTGTTTCTCCAAACAAGTCTGGACCATGCGCTGATATGTTGCGCCGGCGTTCTTGAGCACATAAGGCATTGTGTTAAAATAGAAGGGACCGTATGGTGTGATGAATGCCGTTGTGGCTTGGTCGGACTCCGCCATCTTGATTTGGTGGTAACCGGAGTATGCGTCGAGGAAACACAATGACTCGTGTCCTACGGTAGCATCAATGATTTGATCGATGCGTGGGAGGGGGAAGGGATACTTTGGGAAAGCTTTATTCAGGTCTTTGAAATCGACACAAAAATGCCAGGATTTGTCCTTCTTTGGTACCATCACTAGGTTTGCTAGCCAGTCCGGGTGTTTTATTTCTCTGATGAATCTGGCCTCCAATAACTTGGCTACTTCCTCTCCCATGGCCTGTCTCTTAGGTTCGGAGAAATGCCGAAGAGCTTGCTTGACCGGCTTAAATCCCTTTAGGATATTGAGGCTAGGCTTGGCCAGCCTGCGTGGGATTCCTGGCATGTCTGAGGGATGCCAGGCGAATATGTCCCAGTTCTCGCGCAAGAACTCTCGTAGTGCGGCGTCCACAGCGGGGTTTAACTGTGCCCCGATGGAGGCTGTTTTTGTAGGGTCCGTTGGGTGGAATTGGAATTTGACTATTTCATTTGCGGGTTTAAAAGTGGTGGACTTGGATCTCTTGTTGAGTATCACGTCGTCCCTGTCCACTGTGGAGCGTAGCGTGGTTAATTCCTCGGCTGAGAGGGCTTCGGATAATGCCTCGAGGGCCGATGCAGCTGTTTTGTTTTCGATGCGGAGTGCTGTGTCCGGATCACTGGCGAGAGTGATGATTCCGTTGGGCCCGGGCATTTTGAGCTTCTTGTACCAGTAATGGGGTACGGCTTGGAAGATTGTGAACGCCTCCCATCCTAAAAAAGCGTGATAACCACTGCTGAACAGGGCCACTTGGAATGTAATTTCTTCGGACCTGTAATTATATGGCGTGCCGAATACCACGTCTAGTGTGATTTTCCCAGCATACCATGCTTCCCGACTGGGGATGATTCCTGTAAAGGTTGTGCTACTTTGCTCAATGCGGTTCCAGTCTATTTCCATCTTTTGAAGAGTTTCCTCATAGATGAGGTTTAATCCGCTGCCGCTGTCCATGAGTACTTTGGTGAGTCGAAAGCCATCCACGATTGGACTGAGGACCAGTGCGGCTGGTGCTCGGGCTGTTCGGAATTTAGGTTCGTCACTGGCATTGACGGTAACAGCCGTGTCACTCCATGGATTTATTGCTGCTACGTGGCAGATTTCGGCCATGCTGCGGAGTGTTCGCTTGCGTCTATTATTTGACGCGATGGTCTCAAAGACCGTTAACACCGTATTGTTATCCATGGGATGGTGCTATGTGGTATTTGAATTTTGCAGGGTCCGTTGAGCCATCCTTCCAGTACGGTTCCATGCCCTGTAGAGGGTTTTTGCTTTTTGGTAGTTGACCCGGGTGTATTGTGATAATGCACCCTTTTATTTCGGACTGGGTTTGTATTCAGGGCCGGATTATCCCAAAAGTTTGTTTTGGTTTTCCAGGCACTTTCCATCACACAGTATTTTCGTACTATGGACGCCAAGTCAGCGAAGCATGTTATCTCAGGGCGATTTATGGCGTTAAGGATTCCCTTGTCCGTGCAATTATTGCTGAAAAATAGGATTGCGTCTTCCTCGCGACAGTCCTTAACCTTGTTCATCGCAAGGAGGAATCTGGCCCAATAGTGATGTACTGTTTCCTGGGGCTCTTGCCTGATGTGGGAAAGATCACTTATGTTTGGGTGGGTGGGTGGAATTGAATCCGAACCCTTACCCGATTTGGGATCCAGGGGCCGAGGAGTTTCCAATTTTGGAAGTTCCGGATCCGGGGTGCTACCCGATAATCCTGGCCCGCTGCCTGACTCTAAGTTCAGGGATTGGATGTTGTCCTCCTGCGAATGGGCGTCCAGCTCGGAGAGCTCGGGAATCCGGACATAGTTGGTCCTCAAGATAGAGGAAAGGTTGCCACGTTGTTCCTCCACAACTGTAATATGATGGGTGACCGGTGGAGAGTTAATCTCCCTTTGATCGGGTTTAAGCCCAATCCGATCATAGTCCGTAGCGACTCCCAAGGCGGCGATGAGATCCAAGAGCTCGTTTAAGGAGGCGAGCTCCATTGGATCCATCTGTTCGGCAAGTGCCGATTTGACATTGAAGCAGTTTTCGATGACCCGAGAATTCATCGTCGGCGCGGCGGCCGAACAGGCGGTCATGATGAAACCGCCTAACCGGAGAGTTTGGCCGATAGCCATAGCTCCCCCAACAGTAGTACTGTCTTTAAAGAAGAGACGAGACGTCCTTCCTTCTGGCGACGACACAGAGGAACTCTCAATGAAAGCACCAATGTTGGTGTCAAAACCGGCGGATCTCGGGTAGGGGGTCCCGAACTACGCGTCTAAGGCGGATGGTAACAGGAGGCAGGGGACACGATGTTTTACCCAGGTTCGGGCCCTCTCGATGGAGGTAAAACCCTACGTCCTGCTTGATTTATTCTTGATGATATGGGTATTACAAGAGTTGATCTACCACGAGATCGGAGAGGCTAAACCCTATAAGCTACCCTATGGTATGATTGTATGTTGTCCTAAGGACTAAAACCCTCCGGTTTATATAGACACCGGAGGGGCTAGGGTTACACAAGGTCGGTTACAAAGGAGGAGATATACATATCCGTATTGCCTAGCTTGCTTTCCACGCCAAGTAGAGTCCCATCCGGACACGAGATGAAGTCTTTAATCTTGTATCCTCATAGTCCAACAGTCCGTCCAAAGGATATAATCCGGCTGTCTGGAGACCCCCTAATCCAGGACTCCGTCAGACATGGTCGCCTTCCTCAAGGCTCCACGCATGAATCCTGCAGCTATGATAGCGGCGCAAGGCTTTCTAGTAGCGTGTAGCATGCACAGCGGCCCGGAGATGATCGTCCTCGAGGAGCACGAGATGACCCATACATGAGTTCCGTCGGGAGTATTGTTTCTGCCCCATACACTAGGGAAAAGGCAGTCTGGCGGGTGGCTCGATTCGGTGTCGTACGGAGGGACCAAACGACCACCGGCAGCTTGTTGATCCAGCGTTTGTCGCACTTTTGCAGCCTATCAAAAGTTCTCGTCTTGAGGCGATGCAACACTTTAGTGTTCATCCTATTAGGTTGTCCATTGCTCCGGGGATGAGCAACAGAAGCAAAGGAGACCTTGCTTCCACGGTTTTGGATGTATTACATGAAGGCGCGGCTCGTGAACTGGGTGCCATTGTCAGTGATTACCCTGGTGGCCACTCCAAATCTGCACACCAATCCTTTTATGAACTTGATAGCTGATTGTGTGGTCACCTTCCTCACTGGTTCCACTTCCGTCCACTTTGTAAACTTGTCGATGGCGATGTACAAGAATTCAAAGCCCCCAGTGGCATGAGGGAAGGGGCCCAAGATGTCGAGCCCCCAGACCGAAAATGGCTAGGACAAAGGAATCGTCTAGAGAGCTTGAGCTGGTTGATGAATGTTCTTGGAGTGGAACTGGTAGGCTTCAGACTTGGTAACTAGTTAAATCGCATCTTGGAGGGCCATGGGCCAATAGAAACCTTGTCGAAGAGATTTTCCAACCAGGGCCCTTGATCCAACGTGAGAACCGCACGTACCCTTGTGTATCTCTGCGAACAGTTCCAGTCCATCTTCCAGGGAGATGCACTTCAATTTCACTCCATTTGGCCTTCTTCTATATAGAGTGTCATCAACAAATTGATACATACTAGACCATCGGGCTACTCTTTCAGCTTCTTCTTGCTCTTCGGGAAGTTCTCCTGTTTGAAGATAATGGACTATGTGATGCGCCCATGTTGGAGCTTGTGGCTCAACAACAAGGATCAAAGGCACCTCCTCGTCCGTGGGAGCGCTCTCCTCGACCACAAGAACATGCGGCTCCGCGGGAGGGTGCTGCTCACCAACCAAAGTGGAGTCGTTCCCGGCAACCTCTCTACCAATGGCTTCGTGGAGCCCTGCCAGGAGATACTTGTCGGAGTCCAACTTCTTACTCTTTCAGGCCATCATTGAAGGGGACACTGATGGTTGGATTAGGTGGAGGACAAAAGTCCCTGGTTCCACAGGCAGCTTATGCACCACACACTTTGACAGGTGATTGGTGATGTGGTTTTCTGCACGCGGTACGTGCTCTGCATGCAGCCTATGAAAGTGTTCTTCTAGCCTCCCTACTTCATCCACATATGCCTCCATCAACGGACTCTGATAATCCTTATTAACTTGCCTTACCATGAGTTGAGAGTCTCCGTGGATGATTAACTTCTTGATTCCCAATTCGACCGCAATTCTGAGCCCGACAAGGAGCCCTTCATACTCAGCAGTACTATTGGTGGCTTTCTCCTGGGGAAAGTGCATTCAAACTACGTACTTGAGATGCTCTCTGATGGGCGCAACAAGAAGCATGCCAAATGCAGCGCCCTGCAACAAGAAAGCACCATCAAAATATATAATCCACTCCTGAGGTGCCTCCTTGCCGGGGATAACTCTCTCTGGCATATCTTCATCAGGAGTAGGTATCCATTCCATAATGAACTCTACCAATGCTCTAATACAGATAGTTGAGGTACTTTCATAATTTAGGCCATAGCTTGATAATTCCAGAGCCCACTCAACTGTCCTACTGGTGGCTTCGGGATTCCTTGGTATGCGCTTGTCACACCCTAGCCAGTTCAAGCATTAGAGTGTGCATCATGTTTAAATTTCTCTTAAATTTGAAATGGGGATGACAGAACCCTCAGCACCCCCCTGGAACAACTATGGTTTACTAAAAACTTTTTCAATGAACCTGAAATGCCCTTCTAAAAAGCCCACCCTTTTTGTTTTGGGTTAAAACCTTGGACAAAAATGGTGCACATTTTTCTAGGACATCTTAAGGTCATTGAATTAATTCTTATAGTATTTGCATTTGGGCATTTAAATGCTATAAAATATTTTAAATGCTCAAATAATCATAAACCAAAATGTTTGCTGTTGGATATATTCTAAGCAGTGGCCATGATTAATTTTATGATTTATGGAAATGCCCTGGCATTTTTAATAAAGCCCTGAAGTTACAGAAATAATAGAATAAATAAAAAACAGAAAAGGAGAGACAGAACAGAACTTACCTGGCGCAGCCCACCTAGCCCACCGGCCCGGCCCAGTCCACTGGCTCTTGCCAGTCGTCCTCCTCCTCCCGCCAGGAGGACGAGAAGCGCGTGGCCGGCGCCCGCGGCCACACGACGGCCACCTCCTGCTTCCGCCGACGCCCCGGACGCGCCTACAAGTGCCACGCACTCCCCCACGTCCCCCTCTCTTTCTCCCCACTCTCCCCGTGGCCTCTCCCCCTCTCTGGCTCTCTCCCCATCCCTTGCCGAGCGCAGCCGTCGCCGCTGACAAGCACCACCGCAGCCACCACCGTCCACTCGCTGCCTCGCCTTGCCAAGAAGCTCCGCCGTCGTCCGCTGCTTCGCCTCGACCCATCCCCGAGCGCTCGCTCGCCCCGGAGACGCTGCACTGAGCTCGTCTTCAACCTCGGTCGCCGGAGATCCCCCTCGCCACCCCGCTCGCTCCAGCTCTTCCCCGAGCTCGCCGTTCGCTCCCCTGCAACCGCAGTGAGCTACTGACCCATTTCCCCTCTCCTTGCGCTCGTCTGCGCCCTCTAACCCCCATGGCCATCGGAGCTGAAGCTCGCCGCCGCCACCGCACATCGCCGTTGTGGCCACAGCCATGTTGGGTCGCAACCGAGCACGCCTTCGTCTTCAACGCACTCGCAGGAGCCCGTAGCACCCCCGCGCGCCCCTCGCCGTGCCTGCTAGCGACTAGTTCAACCTCGCCCGAACTCCGGCCGCCGCGGACGTGCTCGCCGCCGTCGTCTCCGGCCACCCCAGCTCCACCTACAGCCACCACTCGACGCGGCTCACTCCCCGCATCACGTAGATGGTGTCCGTCGTCCTTTTGGTTGCCGGAGTGCAAAACCCGAGCCCTCCGCCGTGTCTGGCCTCGCCGACGGCTAAACGCCGGAGAGTTTGACCCCCATTGACCGTGGACTGACGCATGGGCCAAGGTTGACTCCCCCCAGAGCCTATGACAGGTGGGGCCGGCCTGCTAATTAGTTTAGGATTAGAGTTAACTAATTTTAATTGGTTTAGTCACTGACATGTGGGCCCAGGCCCCACTGACAGTTAATTAGTACTAATTTAATCCTGTTAATTAGCTGAGCCACTGACAGATAGGGCCCACCAGTCAGGTTTGACCTGGCCGACCCAGTTGACCCGCTGACGTCACACCTATGTCATGCTGACGCATTAATTCAATTACTAGAATTATTCTTATATAGGAAATTCCAGAAAATAGCCAAAACTTCTAAAAATCATAGAAAATCAACCATAGCTCCAAATCAAACAATTTATATATGAAAAATGATCAGAAAAATTCAATCTATCCATCTGTAATGGTTTCATGCATGAAAAAACAAGTTAACCTTGCTGTTTAAGCAGAATAAGATAATGCTCTAATAAGGCCATGTTAAATGAGCTAATATTTGAATCTTTGATTCAAATGAGTTCATTCCTTTCTATTTTAGCTTGCATTAGGCCAAGACACTTTCATTTTGCCATGTCATATCATGCATCATATTGTTGCATATCGTCATGTGTTGATTATGTTCGGTGTGTCTTTCGTGGTAGGTTCTGCCTCCGAGGATAACCCCGAGTATCCGTCTGAAGGGCAGTACCCTACTACCACTACATCAGGCAAGCAACCCATTGATCATTCCGATACAAACCCATGTTCTCGCTTCTGCTCTTGTTTACTACATTAAGACAACGTGATTCAAACTGTTGTGTGCTATGGTAGTTGAACCCTTATCCTCTGCATGACCTGTTATTGCCGCAGTAACTAGATGAAACCCACTAGCATGTGTAGGAGTTGATTGAGCCATGTATGTGTTTCCTACCTTGCTATGCCTGCTATGCTTAGAGTTGTGTCAGGTTTGGTTCATCTGGGTGATGGGCTAGAGTGAAATGATTATGTCGCTAATGCGAGGGATGTGTTGAACATGATTTGGTAAAGGTATCGATGAGAGGCCATGTAGGAGTACATGGTGGGTTGTTTCATTGAGGCCGTCCCTAAGAAATGAGATCTGTATGTGTGATTTAAGATTCAGTTACTACCATACATTGGGCCCGAAACCAATGGACCCTCTTGGCTTCTTAATCACCCTGGTACTCTGTCCAGGAGTTGCAAATAGTTTCTGGTGTTTGTAGGTTATGTGTTGGCGGTCGTGCGTAGCGCTGACCCAAGGGGTGGGCTATGTTGCGGTAGATACACCGTGGCACGGTGTATCGAGTCACTCGTTTGGTGTCTCGGGAACCCTGTTCACATCGTTTCGGGGCCGTATGTGGAAACCTCGGACGGACTCCCTGCGGATGGAACCTGAATAGGCGATAAACCTGGGCTAGAGACTTGAGTGTTAGGTAGGCCGTGGCCGACACCCTCGTTGGGCTTTCGCTTGAAGGCTGCCGAGTACATGTCGTGTAAACGGCGGTAAGTGGTGAAAGCGTGTATGAAGAAGTACACCCCTGCATGGTATAAAACTATTCGAATAGCTGCGTCCGCGGTAAAGGACTACTTGGTTGCCTATACAGTTCATAGACAAGCTAATGGATACTACTAAAAGACTCAAGATAAGTGTGAGTACCGAGGATGGCCCTGTCGTAGGATGACGAGGGAGGATCCCTGGTGGAGTATTGTGTTAGTGATTAGTGGACTCGTGTGCGAAAAACTGTTTTACTAGTGGAGTTCCGTAGGATAGCTTAGCCAAGAGTCAAAGCTGGCTTGCTGCAGTAACTCCACCACCTTCTTGAGAATGAGCATGTATAGTAGGTTCTGATGTAAGACTTGTTGAGTACCCTTGTACTCATGTTTGCTTAATTACTGTTTTCAGACAACAACACCACCCCCTCTGATGGGTTTTATGTAGACCTTGATGTCGACGAGGGATTAGCCACCCAGGTGGTGATCCTGGCCATGGAGGGACCTATGTAGATAGACAGGCTTCGAGAAGCCTTCTTTCTTTCTAGTGTCTATACTCAGACTATTTGCTTCCGCATGTGCTTGTATGCTTGTATGACTTGAGTGTTGGGTCATGTGACCCCTACCTTTATGAACATGTTATGTATGGCTCTCTGGAGCCTTTAAATAATGTACTTGAGTTGTAGAGTTTTGTTGTGATGCCATGTTGTATGTACTCATATCGGGCATATTGTGTGTATGATTGAAATGCTTGGTATGAGTGGGATCCGACAATTTAGTTGTTTATCCTTGGTAGCCTTTCTTATGGGGAAATGTAGTCTAGTGTTCCTCGAGCCATAGTAGTCCGCTATAGCCCGGTCCACCGGAGTCCTGCTAGCCCAGCACTACTGCTCAGGACATTTGACTGGCCGGCATGTGTTTCACTTTCGTTCCTATGTATGTCCCTTCGGGGAAATGTCACGCGGTGACATCCGGAGTCCTGCCTAGACTTCTACAGCCTGGGTTCCCCGGAGTCCTGTTAGCCCAGTGCTACAGCCCGGATTCACTCGCTGATGACCGAAATGCTCGATGTGATTCATGTATGCCTGTCTCCATAGGTCTGCGTCGCTTTGGGTTCACGACTAGCCATGTCGGCCCGGGTTCTCTATCATATGGATGCTAGCGACACTATCATATACGTGAGCCAAAAGGCGCAAACGGTCCCGGGCCATGGTAAGGCGACACCCGTGGGAATACCGTGCATGAGGCCGCAATGCGATATGAGGTGTTACCGGCTAGATCGATGTGACTTGGAATTGGGGTCCTGACAGCGCTGCAGTGGAAAACGTGTAACAATCATGATCTCATGGGCTTGGAAGTAGTGGCACAATTTCCTCGGGGCCATGTCAAGGATGAAGATCAGATTTTGCACTCCGGAGTACCTTGACCTAGCCCCCTGCAATAGAGAGCTGACAAAGTACATTGGCCGTTGCACTACTTTCTTCCTTGCCGCAGTTTTGGAACTACCTTCACTCTCTTGCTCTGCACTTCTTTGGTCTGTGTCTGATTCTGCCGTAACTGGTTCAGTTTCACCTCCGGAGGGGATAGTTGTTGCAGCTGCCTCTTCATAGACTTCTTGATGTGCCACCAGTGCTACACTAACCACTTGATTCATTGCCGCTAAGTATAGCAAGAATGGATCTTGTGGTTTAGGAGCAACTAGGGTGGGCGCAGAGGAAATGTATGCTTTTAAATCTTGCAACGCTGCTTCTGCTTCTGGAGTCCACTTCATTGGACCTACCTTCTTAAAAATATTGAAGAAAGGCAAGGCCCGCTCAACAGACATGGAAGTGAACAAGCTCAGTGTGGCAACGCATCTAGTCAAGCATCCCACATCTTTAACAGTCTTGGGAGCTTGGATCAGCTCAATTGCCCTGATCTTGTCTAGGTTGACTTCTGTCCCCCACTGTGATACAATGAAACCAAGGAGCTTGCCGGAGGTTATGCCAAACACACACTTCTCAGGGTTTAGCCTCAAATTGATCTTGCACAAGTTCGCCAAGGTCTCTTCCAAATCTTGACTGAGGGTTGATTTGTCCTTGGTCTTGACCACTATATCATCCATGTAAGCTTCTACATTCCTGTGCAGTTTAGGTTCAAAACCAATTGGTACAGCTCTTGCAATGGTGGATCCAGCGCTCTTTAGCCCAAAGGGCATTCGCACAAAGCAGTACGTGCCACAAGGGGTTATGAACACGGTTTTCCCCTCCTCTTCCTTGGACATAAATATCCGATGGTACTCAGAGTATGCATCCAGAAAGGAAAGCGGATCACATCCAGAGGTGGAATCCACAATCTGATCAATGCATGGCAGGGGAAAGGGTCCCTCAGGCAGGCCTTCTTCAGGTCTGTGAAGTCAATGCAAAGCCTCCATTTCCCATTTGCCTTGCGCACTACTAGTAGATTCGCTAACCACGTTGGATGCAGCACTCCTCTGGCCAATCTAGCTGCTTCAAGCTTCTTGATCTCCTCGGCAATGAACTACTGTTGTTCTGGTGCTTCCTTTCGACCTTCTGCTTGACAGGCCGAGCATGAGGACAGACAGCTAGGTGGTGCTCAATTACCTCCCTGGGAACACCGGGGATGTCAGATGGTTGCCAAGCAAACACATCAACATTCGCTAATAGAGGCAAAGGTGTCCCGTCTTTCGATGAGATGGTGATTATCATTTCAGAGGAGTAGACTTTCACGATCCGACTACGAACGTGTGAGGATGTCACGCCTTAGCAATCGCTAAACCAACTCCGAGAGGTTATTGACCATGCCAGAGCACGATCAACCTGACCACGAAGATCTATTTCCTGCAAGCGAACAAAGAACTAGCAAGAAACTAAGATTGCAATCTATATATTGCGAATATAAGATGGAAGCTTTATTGATCAGGTTGGGGGTTCTGTGACGCCTTGGTCTGATCGTTGAACACAAACGAAGTACGCAAAGTTGTAGCTATGTTGAACTATTAATCTAAAGAAAACCCAAAGTCTGAACAACCCCCTAAGGTTTGTATATATGGAGGAAGAGGGGGGAATTTCGTGGCCCTTGGGGGAGGTGTCCGAAACCAACCCTATCTCATGTTTCCCCACACATACGGACTCTGAAAATATCCTATACTTATGTATTCAAAATTACATGGGGATGCCCAATAATAAGGTGACACAACACCTATAATAGCCTCTGGACGAAATTGTCAAGTCGCATCTTGTATATTTCATCCAAGACTTCATGCTCTCATTACGGTGGCTTCAAAGTCCTAGAATCATCACTTGAAACTCTGTTCTTATTTCCCTTGCGCATGCCATCATATCCGTGCTTGTTCTTGCTCCAATGTTCATCCTTCTCCAAGCTAGGCCCTTCATTTGTAAGCAAAACAAATGTATCCAATTTAGGCAACATCATATTCTCGTGAACATTAGAATCATTACCAAGAAATGAAAGTGTCCGGTAATTTAATTGGCGTGCGCAAGCTCTAGTAATTGGTCCAATATGTGTAGTAGCAGGGGTTGTGGGTGTAACAATGTTATTGATGTCCTCATCATCCTCCCATTCTTGAAATGAAGTCGTCCTCAACAGAAGCTCATCTTCCTCACCCAAATAAAGCTTCAAATCTGCAATGTTAAAAGTCGGACTAACCCCAAAATCTGCAGGCAACTCAAATTTATATGCATTATCATTTATTTTCTCTAACACCTTAAAAGGACCATCAACACGTGGCATTAGCTTTGATTTGCGCAAATCAGGAAATCTATCCTTACGTAAATGTAACAAAACAAGATCTCCAGGTGCAAACACAACATGTTTTCTACCCTTATCTCCCGCAAGTTTATATTTAGCATTCATATGCTCAATGTTTTCCTTAGTTAAATCATGCATTTTTAAAATCAATTCCACACATTGTTTAGCATAAAAATTAACCTTCTCCGAAGACGAAAGAGGCAACAAATCAATAGGTGAACGAGGTAGGAAACCATACACAATTTCAAAAAGGCACATATTAGTAGTAGAATGCAATGAACGATTATAAGAAAATTCAATATGGGGCAAGAATTATTCCCACATTTTCTTATTATTCTTCATAATAGCCCTAAGAATAGTAGACAATGTTCTATTGACTACTTCAGTTTGTCCATTAGTTTGGGGGTGACAAGTAGTACTAAAAAGCAGTTTAGTCCCCAACTTAGCCCATAAACATTTCTAAAACTGGCTAAGAAATTTAGTACCACGATCTGAAACAATAATATTTGGCACACCACACAAATGAATAATTTCACGAAAGAACAAATCAACAACATTAACAGCATCATCACTTTTATGATATAGTATGAAGTGTGCCATTTTTGAGAATCTATCCATGACAACAAATATGCTATCCCTCCCCTTCTTTGTTCGAGGTAAACCTAAAACAAAGTTGTCGGCGTTCTGGGAACGGGGGTCTCTAGACTTGCTTGCCTGCGGCCTAGGGCGTGGATGAGCCAGCAGGCCATACGGCCCATCTTCTCCAGCAAAGCACTCAAGACCCTCGCGAGGGGCCAAGCCTCGCAAGGCGGACGACGCAAGACCTCCTCCGGGGTGGCCTAGCTGGGCAGGCTTAGGAGGAGCGAAGATATCAAGGCGGGGCAAACCTCACGAGGCTTTCGTGACGTGAGCCGTGACGATCGACACCAGGCGGGCGCCAGGCGGGCGCGAGCGCGCACAGCGTCCTTGTTTTCTCTTTGGTGAAAAGGGGGCAAGCGCATTCGTGGAGTACCGATCCATCAGGAAAAGGTTGTCATTTTGCTGCAACAAAACCAAGACCAAGGACTGCAAGACAGAGGTCATCGTGGAGCCCGGAGCAGCGTCACCACCAGAACTTTGTGCAGGCGAAGACTACTTTTGTCAGGATAGCTTGTACTAGCTGCCCCCCTTCAAATTAGCCCGCCATTGTTGGATCCCTTCCCGCTTGATATTTGGGAAGAGGACCAGGGCCTCTATAAATAGGACTAGCCACCACAATGGAGAGGGACGGTCAGACACACAAGCTCACCGAGCCCAAGAACGCCTCAACCTCAGGAGGCCGTTCTTCCCTTGTATTGTTCATCATCAGCCCAAGAGGCAATCCACCGCCACCACACTGGAGTAGGGTGTTACACCGCAACGGTGGCTCGAACCAGTATAAACCCTGTGTGCATCTGTGTTCTGAGTTTGTCGAGTTCGTCGGTGAGATCCTAGCAAGCTAGAGCATAGATCGGTTGGAGGGATAGACTTCGCGCGCACCCCAGTGTTCGAACCTTAAGGGTTTGCCGGGACACCAACCCCGACATTTGGCGCGCGAGGTAGGGGTGCACCGTAGCTTCGTCTCTGTCCCTCATCGCTCCGTCGCCCCGTCGTCTCCATGGCAGACGCTCCCGTGCTGGAGCTGTGCATCGGGCCGCCCTCGCTGCCCGCGTCGCACAGACGGCACCCGTCGGTAGGCCACCTCGTCGATGTCCCTCCCCCACCGCCAACGCAGCCACCGGCCCAGTGGGAAACGAGTAGCAGGCGTCCTTGCAACATCCTTTGGTGCGGCAGGACGGCCGCGCCGCTACTCCCTCACTCGCTCCTGCTGGCTCTTCGTCTCACGCGCACCGTGCTCCCCTAGAGGCGCGGGCCGTGCTCATCGTAGCAAACGAGCTCCTGCATTATCGCCCTGTCGACGACATCTATGAAGAGTGGCTCGACCACGTCGCCGAGCTCGTCCGTGCCGCGGGGGGCACTCTGGCGCCGTCTCAGTCTCTGCCTCCCCCTCAGCAGGCTGCGGGCAACGGGGCCCGTGGCGCGCCTCCACCACCTCGACCCCAAGACGGTGCCTTGGCGCCAAGGCGCGCGCCTCCACGACACGACCGCCACGCCCGGCGCCCGCACGTGAAGAAAGGAGCTGCCAAGAAGTCCCGCGACCGCGAGACGCCGCACCAGCGCTCCCCGCGCCACCTCGTCAAGACCGCGCGCCGCCTGCAGTGGCGCAGCGCAAACCTCGCCAAGATCAAGCTCTACGCCTGATATGGGCCCCGGCAACCACAGCAGGATGTCGCGCCTTCACTACTGAGCAGCGTAGCGTTGCCTGGCCAGGCAAGTTCAAGCCAGATCTGCCTCCACAGTACGATGGCACCTTCGACCCCGCGGAGTTCCTGCAGCTCTATGAGTTGAGCATCGAAGCGGCCAACGGCGACGAGAAGGTCATGGCGAATTGGTTTCCCATGGCTCTCAAGGATGGGTCCCGCTCCTGGCTCCTGAACCTGCAGCACGGCTCGATCTCCTCCTGGGACGAGATGCGTGACCACTTCGTCGCCAACTTCCTGGGCACTCGTGACCGCCCACCGGTCGCGGGCGACTTACGCCACATCAAGCGACAGCCCGAAGAGACCCTCTAGAAGTACATCCATCGCTTCAACAGCACCCGCCTCAATATTCCCTAGGTCTCGGACGAGGCCATCATCTCCGCGTTTTCCGACGGCGTCCACGACGTCAAGATGAAGGAAGAGCTGGCCATCCATGAGGAGCTCTACACATCTCAGGAGCTGTTCAACCTAGCGACCAGGTGCGCAAAAGCTGAGGAGGGGCGCCTCTCTCCTGGAGCTGGCAGCTGCAGGAGTGGAGGAAAATAAGGCCAAGGCCAAGTACGTGAAGCGCAAAGAGGCAGTCGTGCTCACAGTGGAGCCGGACACCAAGCGAGGCAGAGATCGGCCCAAGTTATCCAAGAACGGTCGGCCCTTCTGTGCCTTCCACAACCTGAACACCCACAACACCAGCGAGGGTTAAGAGCTGAGAGCTATTCGAGAAGGACGCTTCGGCCAACACCCCGAGCGCAGCGACCGGGGCTACGACTGCGGAGGAGGACGCGAAGGTGGACGCTGGGACGACCGTGACATGCGCCAGGAGTGGCGCAACCGGCCTCGTGAGGACTGCTGGCAGGATCAACCACGCGAGGGCGCCTGGAGGGACCCGCCTCACGAGGATCGTCGCTAGGGCAACGCCGGTCTTTCCCCGTTGCCACCGCGAAGGAGGGATGACGACCATCACCAGGACGAGGGGGCTGTGGGCTTCCAGGAGCTGCACGCGGTCGCTTGCATCCTGGGCGGCGCTCAGGCCCCAGCCTCTCAGCGTACCATCAAACAGTTCGCTAGTGAAGTAAATGCGGCGCTCGCCAAGCTCGAGGCCACGCGCCCGCTCCGGTGGTCCCAATGCGCCATCACCTTCAGCTCGGCCGACCAGCTCAAGTGCGCATCCGCTGCTGGCACACTCCCTATGCTGTGCTCCCAGTCATCAGCAATGTGCAAGTCACCAATACTCTCATAGTCGGTGGCGCAGGGCTCAACATCCTATCCGCCGACACATTCGACAGCCTCCAAGTGCCCTATGAGCAGCTCCAGCCAACCAAGCCTTTCTGAGGAGTGACTGACGGCTCCACCACACCGATAGGGCAGGTCCGCCTGCCTGTCACCTTCGGGGAGTGCAAGAATTACCGCACCGATCTCATCGACTTTGATGTCGCACACATCCCCCTGTCGTACAACGCCATCCTCGGGTACCCAGCCCTGGACAAGTTCATGGCAGTCACTCACCACGGCTACAACGTACTCAAGATGCCAGGAAGCAGGGGGATCATCACGGTCCCATGTGAAGAAAGGGATGCGGTGTGCTCCCTTGAGCGCGCCTTCCAACCCTGACTGCGGAAGTGAGGGCCCTCCGAAGACCATCCCCAAGAAGAAGCTGCCGCGCCATGTAGGACCCCAAGAAGATGGCGACACATCAAGAGCCTCGTCAGGATTGGCGCCCGCTCCAGGGGTGCCTCACTCCACCGCATAGGAAAGCGCGCCCGACACCCTCCTTGGGAAAGGTTCGGGGGCTCTCTTTTGGAGGGCCTCAGACCTTGCCACTCTCACAAGGTAGGCGCTTAGGCACCACTTGGAAGCGTGCTTTGCAACACGTGTTCCGCAGGAGAGCATGAGGCGAGGAATGCCCACCACCCAGGAGTTCATCACCAAGACCACCCTAGAGCTACAAGACGCAAGAGCCATGCGTGGCGACAGCCGCTCACAGAGTGTGGCTCACCACCCAGGCGAGGGTGCTGAGTTGCGCGCCTGCATCGACATCCCAGGGCTCAACAGGGCAGCATCTCAGGAACGCTTCTGTCCATCACGCGCGGGCCGCTGTGAGGGTCCACCGCACAGCAACGTTCACATGCCCTTCGGCTTGCCGAGTGCGGCATCAGCCTATCAGTGCAACCTACGGCAATTCCAGGCGGCTCAGGAGGGCAGGTTCCGCGCCGTTCGGGAGGAGATGGCGATGGCCTTTAGGGAGCCTCCTGAGCTCCTAGAGCCTCCTGAGCCTCAGGGCCCCGGTGGCTCATGAGGAGTCATTCCTTCGGCGCATGGCTTCAGCTGCATCGGCTCTACTTCGTCTACAGACCCAGGTGACAGCTTCCAAGTTCGTCTAAGCTCGGAGCGCCCCTCGGGCTGCACTATTCCCAGGCCACGTGGGTCCGTCCCTGCGGCATGTCCCCCTTTTACTTATGTCTTTAGCTTACCTTGCTGGGGCCGCCCCTTGGGCTGCATCATCCCCACACCACTCGGGCAAGACCCAGTGGCATGTATCTTCCTGCATTTATCCTAGTCGATCTGCTCTTCATGCTTAACCTGCCAACTGCTATCACCTGCTCGATCATCACCCCCCTCGGGGCCCCTAAACAACCACGGAGCTGGTGCATGGGTCCGTCCCTGCCACGACCGACAAATCTGAGTGGTCGAGCTCTGGCTTGCGGCACGCGCCATGCATGTCACCTCATTAGGCCCTTAGTGCCTTCACTTCACCCGGACCAACCAGCTGCAGGCAGGCGGCAGTAACAACCAACCATGTTTCTCCTTGTGCCTGTTCACAGGAACCCCGCGGGAAGGATAGAAGGCGGCACCAAGAGTCTCCTTCCCTCTCGTGCGTCTCGCTTGTGCGTTAAAAGGGGGGCTCCTGAGCATCACGACTCAGGAGCTCTTACTGGCTCTCCTGCCCTCACTCCCTGGCCTTGACCACGGCATCACGACCTGGAATACCAGCGGCGGCTGAGCTCGCTCGAGGGCCGGGACCTGAGGACGTAGAGCATTAAGGGGAGCTCGGGAGAAGGAAAACTCGCACGGTCCGGCTTACCTATGTCACATAAGTTGGCACGCAGCCCTAGTGCAACATCGGGAATCACTGCAAAGTCATCAAGATAAGTTTCGCCCTCAGATCAGCAAAACATTTGGTCCCCATAGTCGCTCACCCCATGCTGCAACCCCGTTGCGGCCAAGTCATCTCCCTTTTCTTTCCTTGCAATGGCCGCTTGGGCGCTAAGGGGTACCTGCTGAGCATCGCGCCCCAGGGGCTCTTACTGGACCTCGGGCCACGCACCTCCTGGCCTTGACCACGGCATCGTGACCTGGCATACCAGCGACGGCTGTAGCCGCCTTGGGATCGAGACCCGTCGGCGTAGAGCAACAAGCTATCACGAAGAAAGAAAGGGGAGGCCGAGCCTTAACTGGGCGCGCGTTCATCAAATTTTCACAACAAGGAAAATAGGTACAAAGGCATTGCGGATCCTTACATGCCCCCATGGGGTGATTCATGATTCTTCGCAGGTGATGCTAGGGGATCCTATCTACATCCTCTCGTGGTGGATGCCATCATCAACAGTGGGTCATGGGAGGCCGGCGCCAACCCCATCCAGATCAGCGGCCGCGGCGGCCGGAAGCCGCGGCCTTGCCCCTAGCAAGGCGAGAGCTCGGGGGGATGTAGATGTCGTCACTCATCTCCGAAGTCTCCTGGAGCTCAGGAGAACTGCTGGATTCCCAAGGGCTGCTACTTCTCGAGTAGTCGCGGGTGGAACGTGCGTCAGCCTCGCGCTCCTCTCCAAAGCAGCACTCCAGGCGGCGGCCCTCGGTGTCAAAGACCTTGAAGAGAAGCATGGAGGCGCTGTCATACTCGAAGTGAATCGCGAGGGCACCCCTCGCGCGACAGATCCGCACAATCTCGCCCCTGTCGCAAGTCATGAAGATTTTGCCAATGGGAACCACTTCGATCTTCGCTCTGATCACCGGAGCACCACAATCAGCATGCTACATCTAGAGCTCGAGAGGCCCCCTCAGCGGCATCATGTCGGAGAAGAACTATGGGAAGCGGATCCAAGAGTTCGGAGGCGTCGGCATCCACAGCACCAGGAGTCCACCGCATGGCGGCCCCGGGTGCGGTGAGGGTGACGCTGCTCGCCACTTCGTCTTCCTGAGTGTACGGATGCAGCGTACAAGGCCTCGCACAAAGGCCTCGCCACCACCTGCAACGCCGCCTTGTCACGGCGATGGATCGACCTCTTCTTCAGGAGGAGTGGCTCCGGGGCATCCCAGGGGGCTTTCCCCTTCTCCTCGATGGAGAATCTTCTGATGGGCGCCATTGGAGAAAGTAGTGGATCAAGAAGGAGGAAGCAAGCAAGGAAGGGATGGGCAACGGGGGCTTCGCCCCCCCCCATTTATATCAAGAGAAGGCCAACCGACGTCTCCCATGATCACAGGTAATGATGGTTCCACTTGCATGTCGCAGTGACCTGTCAAGTTGTGTAGTCGCCAAAGCAGCATCGGGAAGCGGAGACACCCACGTTCAATCAACCGCCACGCGTCAACCAAGGTCGCAGGCTTTTGGGGCCCGTAGTGCTTCGAGCTTGACCCTTGGCTTTGTCGTGAAGCCAAGCCCGCGCGCACCTTGGGCCCGGGGGCTACTATCGGCGTTCTAGGAACAGGGGTCCCTAGGCTTGCCTGCCTGCGGCCCATGGCATGGATGAGCCAGCAGGCTGTACAGCCCATCTTCACCAGCAAAGCACTCAAGACCCTCGCGAGGGGCCCAAGCCTCGCAAGGCGGACGATGCAAGACCTCCTCCTAGGTGGCCTAGCTGGGCAGGCTCACGTGGAGCGGAGATATCAAGGCGGGGCGAACCTCACGAGACTTCCGTGACGTGAGCCGTGACGATCGACACCAGGCGGGCGCTAGCGCGCACAGCATCCTTGTTTCCTCTTTGGTGCAAAGGGGGCAAGCGCGGTCATGGAGTACCGAGGCATCAAGCAAAGGTTGCCATTTCGGTGCAACAAGACCAAGACCAAGGACTGCAAGACGGAGGTCATCGTGGAGCCCGGAGCAGCGTCACCACCAGAACTTTGTGCAGGCGAAGACTACTTTTGTCAGGATAGCTTGTACTAGCTATCCCCCTTCAAATTATCCCGCCATTGTTGGCTCCCTTCCCACTCGATATTTGGGAAGAGGACCAGGGCCTCTATAAATAGGACTAGCCACCATAGTGGAGAGAGATGGTCAGACAGACAAGCTCACCGAGCCCAAGAACGCCTCAACCTCAGGAGGCCGTTCTTCCCTTGTATTGTTCATCATCAGCTCAAGAGGCAATCCACCACCACACTGGAGTAGGGTGTTACACCGCAACGGTGGCCCGAACCAGTATAATCCCTGTGTCCATCTGTGTTGTGAGTTCGTCGAGTTCGTCCGCAAGATCCTAACAAGCTAGGGCGTAGATCGGTTGGAGGGATAGACTTCACCGCACCCCAGTGTTTGAACCTTAAGGGTTTGCCAGGACCCCAACCCCGACAAAAGTCCATAGATATATCCTCCCAAGGAACACTAGGTATAGGCAAAGGCATATATAAACCATGAGGATTGAGTCATGACTTAGCTTTTTGACATGTAGTGCAGCAAGCAACAAAACGCTCAACATCCCATCTCATCTTTGGCCAAAAGAAAAGTGTAGCAAGTACGGCCTCCATCTTCTTCACGCCAAAGTATCCCATTAATCCTGCTCCATACGCCTCCTGCAACAACAAAAGACAAACTGATCAATGCATAGCTTGTTCGCACGAAACACAAATCCATCATTAATGAAGAACTTGTTCCATGTTCTTCCTTCTTTACAATTCTGCATTACGTCTTTAATATCAGCATTATGCACATATTGATCTTTGATGGTCTCCAAACCAAATATTTTGAAGTCAAGTTGTGAAAGCATAGTATAGCGACAAGACAATGCATCAGCAATAACATTTTCTTTACCCTTCTTGTGTTTAATGACATAAGGGAAAGTATCAATGAATTCAACCCATTTAGCATGTCTACGATTCAGTTTAACTTGACTTTTAATATGTTTCAAAGATTCATGATCAGAATGTATACCAAATCTTTGGGCCATAAATAATGTTGCCATGTTCCTAAATTCTGAACAAGAGCATATAATTCTTTATCGTATGTAGAATAATTCAGTCTAGGCCCACTCAACTTTTTAGAAAAGTATACAACAGGTTTGCCATCTTGTAATAACGTACATCCAAATCCAATTCCACTAGCATCACATTCAAGCTCAAAAGTCTTATTAAAATCAGGAAGTTGGAGTAAAGGAGCATGTGTCAACTTATCTTTCAATACTGTGAAGGCTTCTTCCTGTGCAGTAGCCCAAACAAAAGGCACACCCTTCTTTGTCAGCTCGTTGAGAGGTGGAGCAATGGTGCTGAAACCTCTCACAAAAAGCCTATAGAATCTAGCAAGGCCAAGAAAACTCCTCACTTGTGTGACCGTTTTGGGCTGCGGCCAACTCTCAATAGCTTCAATCTTGGCTTTATCAACTTAAATTCCTTGTGGAGTATCAACATAGCCAAGAACAGATACTCGGTCGGTGCAAACTGTACACTTCCCAAGGTTACCAAACAAATGTGCATCACGTAGAGCAATAAAAACAACACGTAAATGTTCCAAATGTTCCTCCAAAGATCTGCTATAAATTAGTATAGCATCAAAATAGACTACCACAAATCGTCCAATGAAAGCACGTAAAACTTTGTTCATTAATCTCATGAAAGTACTAGGTGCATTAGTTAACCCAAAAGGCATGACTAACAACTTATATAATCCAAACTTAGTTTTAAATGTTGTTTTCCATTCATCTCCCAATTCCATACGAATTTGATGGTATCCACAATGCAAATCAACTTTGGATAATATTGTAGAGCCACTCAATTCATCAAGCATGTCATCTAGCCTAGGAATAGGATGACGATAACGAATAGTAAAATTATTAATGCCTCTACAATCAACACACATACGCGACGTGCCATCCTTTTTTGGCACTAGTATAATAGGAACATGACAAGGACTAAGAGATTAATGTATATAACCTTTGTCGAGCAGCTCATGTACTTGACACATAATCTCCTTTGTCTCCTCTAGATTGGTATGATATGGCGCACGGTTTGGCAGCAAAGCACCGGTAATTAAGTCAATCTGATGCTAAATCCCTCGAATATGTGGTAATCCCGGTGGCATGTCTTGTGCAAAGACGTCAACGAACTCCTGCAAAACGTTACTGACAGCAGGAGGCAAAGAGCAAGGTACATCCTCGAAAGAAAATAATACCTCTTCGCACAATAAACATTAGTGACAGATTTGCTGAAATCTAGATTATCAATATTAGATTTGCTGGCAAGTGAACATGCAATTTTCAATTTAATTTCAGAAGCAACACTAGATGGTTTATTATTAGGCTTCATTTGTTGCTCAAATTCTTTTGGCACAATCTGATTTTCACACTTATTTATCTCCTGTTTTGCTTTATTAGCTCTATTAATATCATCTTTCAAAATGGAATCATGAGTCATAGGAAGTAAAGTAATATTTTTATCCTTATGAACAAGAGTATACTGATTATTTCTACCATGGTGTACAAAATTTTTATCAAATTGCCATGGTCTACCAGGTAATAAGGAACATGCTTGCATAGGTACCACATCACAATCAACATAATTAGCATATGTAGAGATACTTAAATGTACATGAATAGGACGTGTTACCTTAACCTTGCCGCTGCTGTTGAACCATTGGATGTAGTAAGGATGTGGATGTGGTCTTGTGGTGAGAGATAGCTTCTTCACCATCTCCATGCTAGCCAAGTTGTTGCAGCTCCCTCCATCTATGATGACGGGAACAGAACGTTCCTTCACAACTCACTTTGTACGGAACAAATTATGCATCTTATTTTGCTCAGCTTATGTAACCTACACACTCAAAATATGTTCAGCAACTAAACATTCATACATGTCAGCATCTTCAGCAGCCATGTATTGCGTCTCATGATCAGAATCATCTCCACCGTGTTCTTCACTTGTAATAAGAGCCAAAGTCTCCTCATCATAATCACTAGCGGAGTCATACCCACCATCCTCAGTAACAATCATCAAAAGCTTAGATGGGCATTCTCTCACATAATAACCTCCACCCTTGCAACGATGACAAATAATATTGTGTGTTTGCCATGTTGATGCCATGGATGAAGAAGAGCTTTGTGCAGGCCCAGAAGGTGTGCTCTTGGCAGATAGGGGTGGTTGTGCCTGCTTTCTTGTATCACGGTTGGAGGTGGTAGCTGACGGAGGTGTCGATGCAGCAAAACGTGTGGAACTAGAGGATGCACGCGGTGTCCATGATGAAGGTGGACCTGCAGAAAAGTTAGTTCGCGCGATCTTGCACTTCATGTTCAGCTTTGCAAGCAAGATGGAATAAACAAGTGATATTATTATATTCCTTAAACTCTAGAATTCTCTGAATCTCTTTATTTAATCCACCCATAAAACATGCAAGCATAGCTTCATTATCCTCAACAATACTACATCTAATCATGCTAGTTTGTAATTCCTGATAATATTCTTCTACAAAAAAAATTCCTTGTCTTAAACACTGCAATTTTTGAAGTAATTCATGTTGATAATATGGTGGAACCCAACGAGTATGCATAGCAGTTTTCAAAGAAAACACATGCAAAACTAGTGAAAGCACAAACATCAGTAGGAACACGTCTATCCTCAGGATATTGTAAACATGTAAAACATTGTTCAGTTTCTAACTCCCAAGTAAGATATATATCAGGAACATATCTACCCTCAAGTGGTAGAATATTCAATTTTAGTTTAGGAAGATGGTCATGATCTCGTACCTCAGGTGGTGCTGCAGCCCTACCATTGCGATGATATGCATGAGGACGACCTGGTAGTGGTGGTGCTGGTGGTTGCACGTAGTTCTGATTTTGATCAACCTCATCCTCGTAATGGTCCTCCACCTCGGTAGTAGCAGCAGGAGCTACAGAAGCATCAACAGTAGGTACACTACAAGAAATATGTCAACTTGTGACCCTCACTATTGGCCACTGAAAGGTCATAGTTTTTCATTTGCGACCTTTCTGTGACCAAAAACAAAAGGTCAAAAGCTGGCGGTCGTAAACTAAAATTAGCGACCTTTTCTCTGAGAAGGTCGTAGACATTTACGACCAAAACAGAAGGTCGTTGAACCCATGACCTTTTGTTTTGGCCACTGGCTGTCTGCCCAGGCCATGTCGGATCCGACGTGGCAATCTGACGTGGCAAAATTGTGACCAATTGAAAAGGTCACTGACAAGATTCAGCCCGATCCGATTCGCTGTTTTACATTGGCCAAGCCCATTAATTCAGCCTATTTGTGTTTTTTTCATCAATTTTTGTTGGGTTCATGGGCCTGGCCCATTTTATTTTCTAGGACGTAGCCTTCTATATTTCATTTCTTTTTTGGGCCTCGGCCCTTTTACAATCCTGTCTATTTTGAGCCTCCACAACATGCATTTAGAAGCTTGACATCACAAGGGCAGATGGCTGTTCCAGCTTACATCTCAGCATGTACGTATGTATCCAAACCATTTCATTTCTTTCAACAGCCATAACAATAGATAGTAGATACATTCAATAGAGACTGAATTAACATAGAAATGAAGCAACCAAGGGCAGACCGAGTACATGAACTACAACTACATGGGACTACAGCTACCATATCTATTTCTACACGCTTGCGAGAGAGGGGGGGAATACCAAGGAGCTAAACTAATAGCGATCATCCATAATTAATCAGTGACAGAAGCAATGAGTGGCAGCGGCGACGTTCGAGAGATACCCTCCCCCTGCTACTGCTTGGTGTGCCTGCTACTGCTTAGTTTGCTGCATCACTAGCCGCCCTGCACACAACAAGAATTTTAGCTTTACATAAGGTTTACAAGAATAGGACCCTGATACATGAGAGTGACATTCACAAGCTATTTGCATTTATATTTAGAACTGCGTCACACCATTTACATTACTAGTTATGTATTGACATACTTATCTAAAAGAACATATATAGAAACATATGAATTTTATTTCTTAATAACATTACAGAAGTACTAAAAAAGAAGAGCTCATTACACAAGAATCCAGGAAGAACCCATCAATTCTGCGCTGGAGTGAGAGATGTGCAGGTAGATCAAATAGTAGATTCGAGCAAGAAGGATGTACTACCCGAAATGGGAAAGGAGGAGGCCAATCCGACGAGTCCCACCCAAGCTGTGGAAGGAGTAGCTGCAGCGGCTGCAGAAGGACTCGACAGGCCAGACGCCATCGTGGACCTGGTAAATATGGTGATACAACAAAACCATGATTATCTTCTAATGTGCAACCCATGAATTAAAGTGATGACATTAGTATATGACATGAGTTGATAACAAATGTTAGAACAACCACCAAATTACAAAAGTACACAGGCACCATTCTGATAAAATAGCCATTAACAGAGCCAGCAAATGTGTATATTAGCTTTACTAGAAATCGGTCAGTAGATTAAGGAACTATAAAGAACCACTATAGGTTTGCATCACTCAGGGCAGTGCAAGCCTGATCAGCTATACTTTAGCCTTGTCTGGTTGGTACTTGGTATATCTAATCCCAGCACTTTCCAAGGAGCGTAAATTTAATACTAGCAAGTACAAACAAAGGAGCACTGTATGGTTTACTGCCCTTGGTATAACTTGAGTAAACCCATAATTGTAACCACAGTCAAGTCGAGACATGCACTTTAGCACTCAAGGACTCTTAGCACAAAGAGCAGCAGCACGGGCGGTCAGAAGAGCAAAACTTGTCAAGATTAGTCAATAGATTCTGCACAAGTGAAATCAACAACATGAGACAACATATTAAGCCATAATCTTAAAATCCAAATTTCACATGAACTAATGGGAAGGACAACCACATGGCAACAACAATTTGAAAAGGGAATCAAGTACTGGTGAAATATATTACCAACTTAGAAAGCATCAGAAATAAGCAACATGATAAGTGGTAGTTCTAAAGTATAGAAAGATGTCACAACAGACACTAGCTAAAGTATAGAAAGCATCTGAAATAATAGTATGCATTTGGAAAGAAAGCAACTTATCAAGAAATATTTTTCAAAGAATGAACTCGTCAAAGAGGACATGCACAACAGACACTAGCTACAGATCCCACGCGATATCTACTAGCATAGTTAACCAGAACAATTACAAACAGCAGTGGAAACCATGAATGTGTAAATGTGTAAACCACAACATGTAGGTTCCATCAGGCCATGATCAAGTACTCCAAACCATTGCATGCTTTGCAAAATAAAATACTAGATGAATGTCACTAATAGGAGGACTAGGTGATTAATGGAACAAGACATGGCAGTGTATGTCTGAAGATAGGTGCTGCTTGCCGATGTTCTTCGCATAACTATTGGCTGACCGTCAAGTTAGCATTACATAAAGCGAAAAGGAAAGTGGAAAAGACATGGCAGCCTATAGTTATGCTGAGAACATAGGCAAGCAGCACCCGTCTTCAGATATTGTTGGCTTGCAGCCGTAGGTATCCTTGCTTCAAGTCAGGTCTAGGAACTCTTTGTGTGCAGATCAAGGCAGAATAGCAGCCTCGATCGTCCAGCCACACTTCGCTGCAGGAAAACAAATAAATGGCTGAATCATCTTGGTAGGAACATAGTAAAAAAACTGCTAAATGGACACTAGCAGCAAAATGAATAATTTACAATACAGTTTAGTGGAGTCCTTAAACAAGCAATGACATTTTATCAATGTTGAACAAGCAACTCCAGTATAAATTTGAACAAGCAACTCCAATATAAATTTGAACAAGCAATAGTATTTGTCAATGCTGGAGATACAGTCAAACTATAATCACAAAGAATGATTGAGTGCATTGGAGATACAGTCAAACTGTAATAACAAAGAATGATTGAGTCCATGGCCATTCTGCTTCTGGTAATGTACTGCGCTGCACATTTCAGTTTACTTCAGCATGCAATATTTAAGAAGTTCCGCTTTACCGAAAAAATCTTATAAATCAACATATTTTTAGTCACCGAGCATATGTCACAGTACTAGTCATGATCTTTCAGTAAGCATCGATTGTGGAAATAGTAGCACTGGCTACTATGGCTACAGCAACACCAAGCAATTCAACAAAGCAACGACCACCATACAGAGCTAAGCACTAGCTACTATGGCTAGGAAGTGAGTCGGTCAAATAGCCCTACGTACTTCTTGTTGATATGCAGCAGTACTCCTTGACAAATAGCATATCAGATTCTGAGCCATTCACGCTTTTAGATAAAGACGTATGTACTATAAATTACTCCTAAATATAAGTCTTTTTAGAGATTCCAATGCGGACTACATACAAAGCAAAATGAGTAAAAATCTACACTCTTAAATACATATATAGATACATGTGCAACACATATTGAAATCTCTAACAAGTCTTATAACAAGTACAGAGCTGACCAACAGAGTACAGCGATAAAAAACCTGCAAGCCCTGACAATGTTTTCCAGCATACAACAACGCTAGGGAAGAAACAGATCTACAAATCCTAAAATACAACCGCCCACGTCCCAGCATCAGTATTCAGTACCAAACACGAAATTCAAAGCCCCCAGGCACAGGCAGGACCTGGCGTGCGTTTCAGCCATCTCAGAAAACATGCACAGGCAGAATTTGCATATGTGAAAGCAGTCATATAACAAGAATCATGTACCTAAACTGTCTTAGATCTTGTCCACAAGGTTCTGTGATGTCGCTACAAAACTCGGATGCAAAAAGGGTATATACAAAAACTTGTGTTCACATAGGTTCCTATCATGATAGCATTGGCCGATATAACATGCCACAGCTGTGAGCGGAAAAAGCTGGGATAAAAGTGGAGGTGCCAGCACGTAGACATCTACAAGTGGTGACATGTTTTGAGACTTCAGTGCATACACAAGCTTTCTTCTATATGTCCACTCAATATTATTTGAAAAATCTATATTAGAGAAAACTTCAGTGCATACGGATGTTCTCTCAAGTCTCATTGCAAATATCAAGTGCATACACAAGCTTTGATTTGAGTGGGAATGGTATGAAAGGGGCATATAAGGAAAATATACTCAAGAGTTGCATATCTACATAGAAATGATGTTGATCACTTAATTAATTAAGTGAGCAGG
The DNA here is from genome assembly GCF_018294505.1 of Triticum aestivum. Classification (NCBI taxonomy): domain Eukaryota; kingdom Viridiplantae; phylum Streptophyta; class Magnoliopsida; order Poales; family Poaceae; genus Triticum; species Triticum aestivum. The sequence continues at coordinate 278,564,512 of NC_057797.1, read as the reverse complement.
CAACAAAGGCAATTGGAAATCTATGAGCAGGAGGTAGTGAGAGCAATGCATGAGGGATCGTCAAGATGTAGGGGATGGAGGTGTCTCACTTGGTTTCAAAATAAGATGCACACAAAGACAACCACATAAATATAGCAGTGCATAGTACTGAGGAAAATAGGGACATCTCTTTGCCTACATGTATAATTCGGAGCAGCAATAGAGAGCAGAGGAAGATGAGAGGGAGATGGAGATGCTACCTGTTGTGGTGGGTCGGCGTGGACGTGCATGAGCTCGGGGCAGGACCTCTTGGTCGCCCTAGGAGAAGAGCAGCAAACCCCTCATGGCCCTCCTGCTCGCGATGCCGTATAAGCCCGCCACCTAAGAATAGCAAAATATAAGTCTGAACCAGGATATGGATTCAGCAACAATAACCATCGTCAACAATCACACTTCCTTTCATGTAGGTTTAAAATATGAAACAAACTCATGATTCAGTTATATATTATAAAACAGAACATATGGTTCAGTTATAATCATACCACCTATACAAAGATCAGGAAAATATATGGATTTTGTAGTCTAAGTGAGATCACTATATACTAATTGCACACAGTTGTAGCAGCGCCATCCAACCAACTGACGAATGAACCAACCCAGTCAGACCAAGAAGGAAAACAAGCAGATCAGATGGGAGGGGGCTGGTTACCACCCTAGCACATTCACCCTTCTCCTGGATGGCATCATCCTTGAGCACACTCTCCATCTGCCCAACCACAGAGAGGAGAGAAAAAATGTCAGGAACATGTCACGCTGAACCAGCCACGGAGAAGAGAACTAACTGGGGGTGGTCGGGCGGGGTACCTCGGGGACGGACGACGAGGCCGATGCAGGGGAGAGGGAGGAGGGACGTCGGGGCGTGGTAGGCGCGGCGTCCCAAGCACGGGATGGCGTCGGCAGGGAGCAGGCAGGCAACCGTTTGGTGATGCGGCCGGGCAGACAAGACGTGTTGGCGTCCCGTGACGGAGGTCCATGGCGTGTGCACGCGGGCAGCCCACCTCACTCTGCGTGTGCGCCTCCGGTGAGGCATAGGCCAGCTTGCTGGATCTTGGATCTTGCCGCTGCATGTGTTGTTGGCCTGGGTGCTACCGGGGTAGGGGGAGAAGGGGAGGTGGAGAGGGTGGGGCAGCGGGTGTGAGCGTAGGTCGGCGGCGATGCGTAAGGTCGTCGGCGAGTTGGGTGGCGGCGCCGAGACGGGTGGGTGGGAGGGGAGGAAGGAATGAACCGGGGAGGCGGTCTGGTTTGGGAAATCGGCAATGGTGTGCGGTAGGCGTGGAGGGAGGAGGAGCGGGCGGAGCAGGAGGGTGTGGGGAGGCCATGGACGACGGCGAGCTCCGCTGGAGGGAGGTGGCGGCGGCGATCTCTTTCTCGATCTGGAGGGAGCTGGAGGAAGGAAGGAGACGAGATCCCTCTCGATCTGGAATGGATGGATGGATGGATTGGGAAAAAAGGAGGCGGGGGTGTGGATGCAAAATGACCACAAGAACAAAGCTAGGGTTGGTGTGGAAGGGTTGATGACTGCCATTGGATCCTCAAGCATCCAACAGTGTATAATCCATGATCCGCGTGATATGCCCATGGACCAATCATAACGCAGCAAACAGTGCGAAGACCTTACGACCATCTAAATTGGTCGAAATCAAAGATAACTTTTTCAGAAAAAAACCACTTTTCACTTTTCAGTACTCAAAATGAGTTTTTTTGTAAAAGAACTACCAAATATTTGTTCAAATGATATCATACTTTTCACAAGTTTACATGTTAGATTGGCAAACAATGTTGCCTAAGAAAAATTTCATTTTCTTTGGATGAAAAAATCATTTTCCATTTTTTGTGTGCCCCAAATGAGGTTTTTTGTGAAGAACCTACCAAATAATTGTTGCAAAATTGGACCAAATCATTTTTTAAAATACTAGGCCATATTTAATTCACAATTGACCAAATGGTTGGGTGTAAAAAGATTTGATCCACCGGTGGTGAAAAAGACAAATTTCCGCCGATTCAGCAGGAAGCGGGTCAAATTTGAACTGTAGCTGCCTCATAGTTTGCTCTTTATTTTTTCCACAAACCATTTCTAGGTACATAACTATCTATTTAATCATAGAAGCATCAAAAGGTTTCCAAGATTCAACAACTAGCTAGGAACGCTCAAGCCCGCCGTTTTGACCGCATTTTGAAACGTGCATAAAAAATAAAAAAAAATAAAAAAATAGAGAAACCTTCGCATTGTGTCATTATATGTGGCCAAGTTTCCAGGGAAAATAACAAACTTGTAATAGTGCAATTATTTTAAAAAAGTGTTCTCAGAAACGAGCTATCACGTGTGGAGATCAATGGCTTTCAAGCCAAATGATCAATCTTATGGCCACATTCATGGCATAGTTTGTTCAAATGATCTCATATTGTGCACAAGGGTGCATATTGGAATGGCAAACAATGCTGCCTAAGGAAGTTTTCATTTTCTTTGGACGAAAAAACCATTTTCCATTTTTCGAGTGCCCAAAAGGAGGTTTTTTTGTGAAGGACCACCCAAATAATTGTTGCAAGATTGGACCAAATCAATTTTCTAGAATACTAGGACATATTTAATGCACAATTGACAAAATGGTTGGGTGTAAAAACTTTTGATCCACCTCTCCTGAAAAAGATAAATTTCTGCTGATTTAGATGGAAGCGGGTCAAATTTGAACTGTGGCTACCTCCTAGTTTGCTATTTATTTTTTCCAAAAATCATTTCTAGTTACATAGGTACCTATTTAACCATAAATACATGGTTTGGTGGCGATACGTCGAGGTTTGGGCGGTGGCCGAGGGCCCCAACTCTAGAGCGCGTAAACTCGCATGCCCATCGCGTGGTCACCATGTGACCGTGGCCTTGCCATGTGTTCTGGGCGGCCTAGGCATGTCTAGTGGGTTGGGCACTCCCCAGGTAGATTCTAGGAAGAAAATTACAACATAAGATTCTCACGAGGAGACCGATTGATGCTCAAACATGAATTAGCAGCCAAGTGTTTGATTGGCGGTACGAGAAATGTACATGGCTAATGGGCGTGAGTTTTGGCTGAGGGTGATCAGTTACTAAGGAGGCCGTCTTCACAAATTTTCAGCTCAAAAGGAGGAGCCTAGGTGGTACTTGCTTTGCAAAGTACCACACTGGACATAAATATGAATGTTGAAGCTGGGCTCAAAATAATAAATGGATTGAGCTGGCATTTGGTGGAGTATGGTTATTTGGGCATAGGAAAGCACTGTAGAAAATGGATACTATTTGGACATGCCAAAGTGGTACTTCCTTCACAAAGTGTTGTTCCGAACAGAATAGGAAAATGAATATTATTGAATTATTTTTGAACTAGGCAAGGAAGGTTATTTACATATTTGATGAAGATATGACCCAAATAATTTATGATATTTTTTTGGGGAATTTTAGGAATGACAGAAATATAGGTTGCTTCACAACCTGGGGCAAAAAATGACACATGGACATGACACATAGGCAAAACTAATGAGGTGGCGCCTAGTCATAGCAACCCACCACAATTTACAAGGTTATGACCATCTATATTGGTCGTGATCAGCTAGAAATAAGGCAGCGGACCAGTGCTATCTTCTTTATGACCATTTTGTGTAAGGAAATTACGACATTTCTGACCAAAATGGTCGTTATAGTTTAGGGTTTGGAGCCCCCCGAACAGTTTTTGACCAATTGGTCTGAAATGGTCATAGATCTATGACCAATTCTTCCAGGGTCACTGACAGAAGGTCACTAGTTGGCATATTTCTTGTAGTGGTACAGCGGCACCAGAATTTTGACCAGACTCAAGGGGAACATGCAGTGCTCGTCCCAATTGATTTGGAAGGCGACGTTGTTGTTGTTGTTGTTGTTGTTGTTGTTGTAGAGGTGCGATAGGTGAAGCCATTGGTGGTGGTGGAAGATGCGCGAGCAATTCATTAAACTTGTTATCGATCTTTGTTTTGAACGTCTTCTTCGTGCCATCTATCTTCTCCATGGTATCTTCAAATCTATTTAGCACCTCTTGCACCTGTCCACTCATCATTTGCTGAAACTTATCATGAAGCTCCTTGTTCGTCAAGTTCTCCCAGTCAATCTCGTCGGCTTATGATCCTTCCATGCTTAGCAGCAATAGAAACACACAAGAATATGATAATACAGACTACTAACAAGTGGTGGTGGTGGGTGTCACAAATTCGTCAAGCAAATCTCAAATTCTTACCAATTCTTAACCAGCAGCAGGCAGTGATCGACAACTGCTGTAGTGAAAACTCTCAAAGCTTGGATAGAGTGATTACCAGGGAGAGTCAAACGCACGACGTAGATGTATGTGGAGCTAGGAAGGCTTATAATATGGTAGCAAAAAGGGTCAGCAATAATCAGTTCAGAGATGCAAAGTTGAATAAATGCTCAACGACAGTACTATGCTGGTCCTAGGCTAGACCATACTAGAAATGCGAGCCTAGAACACAAACAAAATCACGGCGCGACACGTAAACAAGGGAAAAGCACACCCTAAAAAAATTGCTCTTTTTTTGCAGTCCTCTTTTTATTTTCTTTTTCGAAAAATCACTATAATGGCAAGTGTCTCAAAACTCTTACCAAGTCAAACTAATAGGATAGGCACGAATTTTTTTTGACAAAATTTTCAGGAATCAGGGCAGCGACGACAAAAAAGTGCGACAAAAAATCACTATGATGGCAAGTGTCTCAAAAGACTCAGAAAATCCTAAAAACAGGTTAGGGAAAAATATTTTCGGCTGTCGAAATTTTGGCATTTGAATATTGTTGATTTTTTTCCGAAACCTACTTAGGCAAGGAAACACGAATCAGAAAATAGTTGGATCTCGAAAACAAACCTAATATGAAAAGAACCTAGCTTGGTGGTGGATATATGATGGTAAGATATGGCAGCGGTTGTGGTATATGGTAGCGGTAGTGGTATATGGATATGGATTGGTGGAGGTATATGGATATGGATACAGATCGGTGGCGGATAAGCAGTGGTGGTAGATGGCAGGGAGATGATGATGGTGCGACGACAGTGTGACAACAATGACCAGAACTGAAACTCTAAAAGACTAGACACTAAGACTAGCAACTAGACACGATGATGCAATCGCAAATTTAACAACGCAAAAACCCTAAAAAGATTATGCAAAGGCTCAGATTGGTTCGGATATGATGAACTAACCCTAATTTTTTGTGGCTTTTTCGTGGACTGTAGGTATGAAGAACAGACTCGATCTAAACTACGAAAAACTGTAAAATCTCACCGAGCAACCTGGAAATCTGATACCACTTAATAGAGGCAAAGGTGTCCTATCTTCGATGAGATGGTGACTATCGTTTTAGAGGAGTATACTTTCATGATCCGACTACGAACGTGTGAGGACGTCATGCCTTAGCAATCGCTAAACCAACTCCGAGACGTTATTGACCACGCCGGAGCATGATCAACCTGACCACAAAGGTCTTTTTCCTGCAAGCAAACGAAGAACAAGTAAGAAACTAAGAGTGCAATCTAGATATTGTGAATATAAGATGAAAGCTTTATTGATCAAGGTGGGGTTCTATGATGCCTTGGTCTGGTCGTTGAACACAAACGAAGTACACAAAGTTGCAGCTATGGCTAACTTTTAATCTAAACAAAACCCAAAGTCTAAATGATGACCTAAGGGTTGTATATATGGAGGAAGAGGGGGAGGGGGATTTCGTGGCCCTTGGGGGAGGGGTCCGAAACCAACCCTATCTTTTGTTTCCCCACACATACGGAGTCTAGAAATAGCCTATACTTATGTATTTTGAAATTACATGGGCTTGGCCCAATAATAAGGTGATTATACAAATATTTCCCTACTCATAAGAAACAAGCTGCTTTGAGGGAAATATGCAACTTTGTGCAAATTAAAGAAGAGAGTCTCCCACAAGCTTGGGGGAGGCTTCTCAAGTTACATAATGCTTTGCCTGATCATCCTCTTAAGAAACCTGAAATACTTGATATCTTTTATAATGGACTAACCAATGCTTCTAGAGATTACCTAGATAGTTGTGCTGGTTCTCTTTTCAGGGAAAGAACACCGGATGAAGCTGAAATTCTATTGAATAATATGTTGACAAATGAAAATAATTGGGCACCTCCTGAGCCAGCTCCTGCTCGAATTACTGAGCCTATCCCTAAACCAACTTCGAAGAAGAGAGGTGTTCTATTTCTCAGTCCCGAAGATATGCAAGAGGCAAAGAAATCTATGAAAGTAAAAGGTATTAAAGCTGAAGACGTTAAGAACTTTCCTCCTATTGAAGAAATACATGGTCTTAATTCACCACCTGTTGAAGAAACATATGATCTCAATTATTTATTTACTGAAGAACCTCCTGATCCCGATATCCCGACAGAGGTAGTAAAGGTAAATTCTCTCTGTAGATATGATAAAGCTGAAGTCCCTCCTAATAAAATTGCTAGTCAGTGCTTGGATGAGTTTGATAACTTTATGTTTAAGCAAGACGACTTCAATGCTTATTTTGGTAGACAATTAAAAGAAAATGCTTATATGATTAGACGCTTGGGTGATTATATGGCTGATATTAAAGGTGAACTTAAACTTATTAGCAAACATGCTTCTATGGTTACCACTCAAGTAGAACAAGTACTTAAAGCTCAAAAAGAAGTGCTTGATGAAATGAATAGTAAGAAAAGTGATTATGCTGTTAGAGTGGCTACTAGAACTGGTAGAATGACTCAGCAACCTTTGTATCCTGAAGGCCACCCTAAGAGAATCAAGCAAGATTCTCAAAGAAATAATATTGATGTTCCTAGTTATTCTAAAAAGAGAAAAAGAAAAATGATAGAACTGTGCAAACTTCTAGTGAACCTATTGCTGAACCACCTGATAATCCAAATGATATATCTATGTCTGATGCTGAAACACAATATGGTAATGAACATGAACCTAATGAAAATATTAATAATGATGTTCATGATGATGCACAACCTAGTAATGATAATGATGTAGAAATTGAACCTGTTGTCGATCTTGATAACCCACAATCAAAGAATCAACGTTATGATAAAAGAGACTTTGTTGCTAGGAAACATGGTAAAGAAAGAGAACCTTGGGTTCAGAAACCCATGCCTTTTCCTCCGAAACCATCCAAGAAAAAGGATGATGAGGATTTTGAGCACTTTGCTGAAATGATTAGGCCTATCTTTTTGCGTATGAGATTAACTGATGTGCTCAAAACAAATCCTTATGCTAAATATATGAAAGATATCATTACTAATAAAAGAAAGATACTGGAAGCTGAGATTTCCACCATGCTTGCTAATTATACTTTTAAGGGTGGAATACCAAAGAAACTTGGAGACCCCGGAGTACCTACTATACCTTGCTCCATTAAAAGAAATTATATTAAAACTGCTTTATGTGATCTTGGAGTCGGTGTTAGTGTTATGCCTCTCTCTTTATATCGTAGACTTGACTTGAATAAGTTGACACCTACCGAAATATCTTTGCAAATGGGTGATAAATCAACTGCTATACCTGTCGGTATTTGTGAGGATGTGCCTGTTATGGTTGCAAACGTTACTATTTTAACGGACTTTGTTATTCTTGATATTCCTGAGGATGATAGTATGTCTATTATTCTTGGAAGAGTTTTTCTTAATACTACAGGGGCTGTTATTGATTGCAACAAAGGCAATGTCACTTTTCATGTTAACGGTAATAAGCATACGGTACACTTTTCGAGGAAACAACCTCAACTTCATAGTATCAACTCTATTCGAAAAATTCCATCAATTATATTTGGAGGTTTTCAATTTCCTCTTCCTACTGTCAAGAAGAAATATGATATTCTTATTATTGGGGATGTGCATATCCCCGTTGAGGTAACTTAGTGTTATTCGAAATTTCTCCGGTTTCATGATTATCGGAATGAGTTTGTTAACAAGACTTGATCAACCTTGTTAGTGGATTCTTTTTGATGAGCATGAGATGGATGAAACTAGAAGCACAAACTTCTGTACCCCACTTTTACTTTCTGTTATTTATGTTAAATGAAGTAAAAATAGTATTTTCTGTCTGTTTCCTGACTTATCCGTGCAATATAAAAATATCCTGAAAATAAAAGTCCTCAGAATGCCATGCCAATTTAATATGATTTTTTCAGGAATATTTGAGATTTTATTGTGCAAAAATTACCGTGGGAGGAGCTACCACCTGGCCACGAGAGAGGTGGGCGCGCCCCACCCTATAGGGCGCCCCCTGCCTCGTGGGCCCACGGTGGCCCTCCTCCACTTATCCCAGCACCTATCTTCTTCCTCTATCTCACACAAACCCGAAAAACCAACTCAAGCACGAGTTCCAGCCACTTTTGCTATGATTTTCGATCTCCTTGCTCAAAGCACCTCTCGCAAAACTGCTTGGGGAGATTGTTCCTTGGTATGGGACTCCTCCATTCGTCCAATTAGTTTTTGTTCTAGTGCTTTATTGTTTCCAAATTTCTGCTGCATAGGTGACTATGTTCTTGAGCTTGCATGTCAAATTTTTATGCTTCTAAGTAGTTCTAATGCTTGATATAGGCTCTAGGCACTTGTAGGAGTAGTTGCTATCAGTTTTATTGAATTTGGTTTACTTTTATTTTGAAGTTACTAAAAATTTCAGAGAAAAAAATATGTTTAGGAAGATGTTCCAAGGTGGTTCCTCTAAGAAGCAAGGACCCAGAATTGCTATGCGCGATGCTGACGAGGATCCACCAAGAGACGCTCCAGTACGGCCTTGCGAATGGCCGTCGGAAAATTTTATGGACCGTGCGGGAATTAAAGAATAATTCAAATCATATTTGCGCAATGCCGGTCTTGAGGATTTTGAGGCTAACAAATGCCCTCAGTATCATGATCTCATAAGTTCATTTGTGAGGAGGTTTGAGTATTCATCTTCGCGTAATTCTCCTTCGGTCATGTTTGATCTCTATGAAAAATCTTATACCATGGACTTAGAGGATTTCACTTCTGCTTGCGAACTTCCATCATGGGGTAGTGTTAGGGATCCCCATAAATCTGAATTTAGAAACTTTCTTGCTAGTATAACGGTGGGGGAATCTAGAGAAATAACGCAGGCTACCATAGGGAGCATTCACTTTCCTGTTATACATTATTTTGCTCTTTTCATTGGTAGATGCATAAATGCTAAGGATGAAGCATGTCACATGTGTGTCCCTGATCTTAGCATTCTTAGGAGTGCTGTGTTAGGAGACCAATCTTATCATATGGGAGCCATTGTAGCTCGTAGGTTGCATCATAATAGACATAATGGAGATTTCTTTGGAGGAATTTACGCATCCCGCTTAGCTCATTTTCTTGAAATAGACATTCGTGAGGGTGATATGGAGTTGCCTCCTGCATATTTAGATTATAACTCTATGGCTTCGCAGCAGTTTGTCGAGAGGCCTGAATCACCTCTCTTATATCGTTTAATTTTTGATAAACAACGTGTTTTCCGTATTACTCTCCCTGCTCCTGCCTTCTTTGATTCACAGACAAAAGGAAGATATGTTATTACCAGAGAGGAGGCAGAAGAGTACAAGAGGAGAGCGGAGGTAGCCCGACTCCATGCTGTAGCTCAGCAGGCGATAACCGCTGCACATCAGTATGATCCCAACTATCCTTCCTCATCACAGTACGACCCCAACAACTATTATTATGGATATCCGCTAGGCCAGCCGTGGCCATAGACCAACTTAGGCCAAAAGCCTAAGCTTGGGGGAGTACGTATTTCTCACCGACATTACATTTATGTTCTCACACACTCATTGCTAGATGTCGGTGCTCATACTTTTTCACTGTAATAGCCATGCTAGTTTATTTTCTTTTTCCTGCTTTCTTCTTGTGTGTTTAGTAAACCTTAAGAAAAACCAAAAAAAATAAGTAGTAGTTTATTTTTCTGCTATAGTTGTAATAACTAAAAAGAAAGCCCAAAAATATTTCCCGTTCTTCTTTTACTTGTTGGGAGCTTTCCCGTGTAAATAGTTTTATTTCTTTTATTTGGTGGTCAGCAGGAGAAGACCATAATTAAATTGTTGAAGTGGCTCTTATATGCATTATTGTTGAATTAACCAAAGAGCCCATATTGCCTTGTCGTCTCCTGTTTATTGAATGCTCGCAGATTCCAGCTTAGTCCAATGCACGTGCACTCTTATTATTATTCACACCGTTCGGTCGTGCAAGTGAAAGGCAATTATGATGATATATGATGGACTGAATGAGATGAGAAAAGCTGGTATGAACTCGACCTCTTTTGTTTTTGTAAATATGATGAGCCCGTCATTCTTGATTCAGCTTATTATGAATAAACATGTTTGCAATGACAATTAGAGATCATAGTTTCTTGTGCCATGCTTGATTAGCTATGAGTTATAGTGATTTACCTTGTATGCCAACATGCTATTGAGATGATTATGATGTGGTATGATGGGGTGGTATCCTCTTTTGAATGATTTAAGTGACTTGACTTGGCACATGTTCATGCATGTAGTTGAAACAAAATCAACATAGCCTTCACGATATTTATGTTCATGGTGGATTATATCCTACTCATGCTTGCATCCAATGTTTATTAATTTTAATGCATGTACATGGCTGTTGTCGCTCTCTAGTTGGTCGCTTCCCAGTCTTTTGCTAGCCTTCACCTGTACTAAGCGGGAATACTGCTTGTGCATCCAATCCCTTAAAACCCCAAAGTTATTCCAGATGAGTCCACCATACCTTCCTATATGCGGTATATACCTGCCGTTCCAAGTAAATTTGTATGTGCCAAACTCTAAACCTTCAAATAAACATTTTGTTTTGTATGCTCGAATAGCTCATGTATCAACAAAGGTTGTCCTTATCTTCCGTGTTAGGTGGGTTATTCTCAAGAGGAGTGGACTCCGCTCCTCACTCACAAGAAAATGGCTGGTCACCGGGATGCCCAGTCCCATGCTTTATGCAAACTGAATCAAAATTAATTGCAAACAAAACTCCCCCTGGGACCTGGTGTATGTTGGAGGTACTCGTTGTTTTGAGCAAGCCATGGATTGATGCTTGTTGGTGGAGGGGGAGTATAAACTTTACCATTCTGTTTGGGAACCGCCTATAATGTGTTTAGCATGGAAGATATCGCCATCTCTTAGTTGTTACGTTGACAATGAAAGTATACTGCTCAAAATACAATTTATATCTATTTCATAACCGAGCTCTGGCACCTCTACAAATCCCTGCTTCCCTCTGCGAAGGGCCTATCCATTTACTTATATGCTGAGTCATCTCCCTCTTATTAAAAAGCACTAGCTGGAGAGCACAACGTCATTTGCATTCATGACTTTTAATTTATATTGGGTGTGACTATGATTGGATCTCTTTTACCATGAATTACAATGTCTAGTCAATCCTTGATCTTTAAAGGTGCTCTGCATTTATGTTTTGCGGTCTCAGAAAGGGCTAGCGAGATACCATCTTGTTATATCATATTATGATTGTTTTGAGAAAGTGTTGTCATCCGAGATTTATTATTATGACTTGCTAGTTGATTATGCTATTGATACGAGTAATTGTGAGACCTGAGAATTATTGCGAATGTGGTTAGTTATGATCTATGCTGAAAACTTGAATGCTGGCTTGACATAGTTAGAACAACAAGAGCAAACAGAGTTTGTAAAAGTTTTTCTTTATTTCTTTCAGTTTGTCAACTGAATTGCTTGAGGACAATCAAGGGTTTAAGCTTGGGGGAGTTGATACGTCTCCGTCGTATCTACTTTTCCAAACACTTTTGCCCTTGTTTTGGACTCTAACTTGTATGATTTGAATGGAACTAACCCGGACTGACGTTGTTTTCAGCAGAATTACCATGATGTTGTTTTATGTGCGGAAAACAAATATTCTTGGAATGACCTGAAACTCCACGGGAGGTCTTAGAAAAAATAAAAAAAAATCCTCGCCAAATATAAAGACCAGGGGGCCCACACCCATCTCACGAGGGTGGGGGCGCCCCCCTACGGCGCGCCCCCTACCTCGTGGGCCCCCTGGAGACCCTCCGACGACAACTCCAACTCTATATATTTTCTTTCGGAGAGAGAAAAGATCAGGGAGAAGAAATCATCGCGTTTTACGATACGGAGCCGCCGCCAATCCCTAAAACCTCTCGGGAGGGCGGATCTGGAGTCCGTTCGGGGCTCCGGAGAGGGGGATTCGTCGCCGTCGTCATCATCAACCATCCTCCATCACCAATTTCATGATCCTCACTATCGTGCGTGAGTAATTCCATCGTAGGCTTGCTGGACGGTGATGGGTTGGATGAGATTTATCATGTAATCGAGTTAGTTTTGTTAGGGTTTGATCCCTAGTATCCACTATGTTCTGAGATTGATGTTGCTATGACTTTGCTATGCTTAATGCTTGTCACTAGGGCCCGAGTGCCATGATTTCAGATCTGAACCTATTATGTTTTCATGAATATATGAGAGTTCTAGATCCTATCTTGCAAGTCTATAATCACCTATTATGTGTTATGATCCGTTAACACCGAAGTGACAATAATCGGGATACTTACCGGTGATGACCGTAGTTTGAGGAGTTCATGTATTCATTATGTTCTAATGCTTTGTTCCGGTTCTCTATTAAAAGGAGGCCTTAATATCCCTTAGTTTCCAACAGGACCCTGCTGCCACGGGAGGGTAGGACAAAAGATGTCATGCAAGTTCTTTTCCATAAGCACGTATGACTATATACGGAATACATGCCTACATTACATTGACGAATTGGAGCTAGTTTTGTGTCACCCTAAGTTATGATTGTTACATGATGAACCGCATCCGGCATAATTATCCATCACTGATCCAGTGCCTATGAGTTTTCCATATACTGGTTTACACTTATTTACTTTTCCGTTTCTATTGTTACAATCACTACAAAATACCAAAAATATTACTTTTGCTGTCTTTACTTTTGTTGCCGCTACCACCACTATCATATTACTTTTCTACTAAACACTTTGCTGCAGATACTAAGTTTCCAGGTGTGGTTGAATTGACAACTCAGCTGCTAATACTTGAGAATATTCTTTGGCTCCCCTTGTGTCGAATCAATAAATTTGGGTTGAATACTCTACCCTGGAAAGCTGTTGCGATCCCCTATACTTGTGGGTTATCAACTGACCACTTGGTTGGTTGCCGCCAAGTATACCAACAATGGTTCCTGGGGTTTTGGAGCAACCAAGGTAGGCACAGAGGACAAGTAGGACTTTAACTCTTGCAAAGTTGCATCGGCTTCTGGGATCCACTTCATAGGACTTGCCTTCTTCGAAATTTTCAAGAACGATAGGGCACGCTCGGCAGATTTGGAGATGAATCTGCTTAGCGCGGCAACACATCCCATCAGGCGCCTCACATCCTTAATTGTCCTTGGAACTTGGATGTGTTCTATGGCTTTGATCTCGTCGGGGTTGTCTTCGATCCCGCGATGGGATACAAAGAAACCAAGCACCTTGCCGGAGGGAACACCAAATACACACTTCTCCGGGTTGAGTTTTAGATTGATCTTGCGCAGGTTATCAAATGTCTCTTCCAAATCTCGAATAACAGTGGCCTTATCCTTGGTCTTTACCACAATATCGTCCATGTAGGCTTCTATGTTCCTACATAACTGTGGCTCAAAACTAATCTGGATTGCCCTTGCAAAAGTGGACCCGACACTCTTTAATCCAAATGACATGCGGACAAAGCAGTACATACCACAAGGAGTGATAAATGACGTCTTCTCTTCATATTCCTTGGACATGAAGATTTGGTGATACCCAGAGTATGTGTCCAGAAAGGAGAGCAAATCACAACCTGAAGTGGAATCCACAATCTAGGCGATGCACGACAAGGGAAATGGGTCTTTCGGGCAAGCCTTGTTGAGATATGTGAAATCTATGCGAAGCCTCCACTTCCCGTTAGCCTTCCAGACCACCACTGGCTTTGCTAACCACGTGGGGTGCAATACTCCTCTGACCAAATCAGCTACCTCAAGTTTCTTGATCTCTTCTGCAATGGACTACTACCTCTCCAAGGCCTGCTTCCGGACTTTCTACTTGGCAGGTCGGGCGTGTGGGCAGACGGCAAGGTGGTGCTCGATTACCTCCCTGGGAACATCGGGGTATTAGATGGTTGCCAGGCAAACACATCGATATTCGCCCCCAGGAAGGCAATGAGCGCGCCTTCCTATTTGTCATCGACGGTGGCGCTGATAGTAAAAGTACCATCAATGCCTACCAGCCCTGCGGGGACCTTCTTCACCTGGGGAGCAGCAACCTTGGACCTCTTGTTGCTAGAACACTTCGGCACGTCATGAGCGTGTGTCGTGCACTCGGTGGGGGCATTCTTCCCGGACTCTTTGACAGAGTCCCTACAGTCTCTCTTTTTCCTTCACTTTCCCTAGTAGGAGCGGCCGCTGCCTCTACCGCAACCGCGTCCTGGTACATCTTATCCACATAAACGATTGCATCCTTCTCTTCTAATGGGATGGTAATGACTCCCAGTGGCCCAGGCATTTTCAACGTGTTGTACACATAGTGTGATGCCGCCAAGAACATAGCTAGGGCGGGCGTCCAAGAATTCCATCGTACGGCAGGAGGATATCAACCACATCAAAGACAATCCTCCCAGTCTGGTAGTTCAGTTCTCCCCCAAATGTTATGGGTAACGTGATCTTTCCCTTAAGATGGCTCTTGCCAGGATTAACTCCTTGAAGCATGCCGGTAACCTCTAGCTCTACTTCTCCTATCTGAAGCTTGCTGATAACTGCCGGGGAAATAAGATACAACCCGACCCCACCGTCCACTAGCATCTTTGTGACCTTGAGGTTGCGGATTGTTGGAGAGACCAACAACGGCAAACATCCTACCGCAGTGGTACGACTAGGATGGTCCTTGTCAGTGTCAAAACCGGCGGATCTCAGGTAGGGGGTCCCAAACTGTGCGGCTAAGGCGGATGGTAACAACAGGTAGGGGACACGATGTTTACCCAGGTTCGGGCCATCTTGATGGAGGTAATACCCTACGTCCTGCTTGATTGTTCTTGATGATATGAGTATTACAAGAGTAGATCTATCACGAGATCGTAGAGGCTAAACCATAGAAGCTAGCCTATGGTATGATTGTCTGCTGTCCTACGGACTAAACCCTCCGGTTTATATAGAAACCGGAGGGGGTGATACATCTCCAACATATCTATAATTTTTGATCGCTCCATGCTATATTATCTACTGTTTTGGACATTATTGGGCTTTATTATCCACTTTTATATTATTTTTGGGACTAACCTATTAACCGGAGGCCCAGCCCAGAATTGCTGTTTTTTGCCAGTTTTAGGGTTTCGAAGAAAAGGAATATCAAACGGAGCCCAAACGGAATGGAACCTTCGGGAACGTGATTTTCTCAACGAACAAGACCCGGGAGACTTGGACCCTACGTCAAGAAATAAAAGAGGATGCCACGAGGTAGGGGGGCACGCCTACCCCCCCCCCCCCAGGCGCGCCCTGCACCCTCGTGGGCCCCCTATTGCTCCACCGACGTACTCCTTCCTCCTATATATACCTACGTACCCTCAAACAATCAGATACGAAGCCAAAAACCTAATTTCACCGCCGCAACTTTCTGTATCCACGAGATCCCATCTTGGGGCCTGTTCCGGAGCTCCGCCGGAGGGGGCATCGATCACGGAGGGCTTCTACATCAACACCATAGCCCCTCTGATGAAGTGTGAGTTGTTTGACTCAGACCTACGGGTCCATAGTTAGTAGCTAGATGGCTTCTTCTCTCTTTTTGGATCTCAATACAATGTTCTCCCCCTCTCTTGTGGAGAACTATATACGATGTAATCTTCTTTTTGCGGTGTGTTTGTTGAGACCGATGAATTGTGGGTTTATGATCAAGTCTGTCTATGAATAATATTTGAATCTTCTTTGAATTCTTTGATGTATGATTGGTTATCTTTGCAAGTCTCTTCAAATTATTAGTTTGGTTTGGCCTACTAGATTGATCTATCTTGCAATGGGAGAAGTGCTTAGCTTTGGGTTCAATCTTGCGGTGTCCTTTCCCAGTGACAGTAGGGGCAGCAAGGCATGTATTGTATTGTAGCCATCAATGATAACAAGATGGGGTTTTCTTCATATTGCATGAGTCTATCCCTCTACATCATGTCATATTGCTTAAGGTGTTACTCTGTTTTTAACTTAATACTCTAGATGCATGCTGGGTAGCGGTCGATGAGTGGAGTAATAGTAGTAGATGCAGGCAGGAGTCGGTCTACTTGTCTCGGATGTGATGCCTATATACATGATCGTACCTACATATTCTCATAAGTATGCCCAATTGTGTCAATTGCTCAACAGTAATTTGTTCAACCATTGTAGAATACTTATGCTCTCCAGAGAAGCCATTAGTGAAACCTATGGTCTCCGGGTCTATCTTCATCATATTAATCTCCTACTACTTAGTTATTTCCTTTGCTATTTACTTTGCCTTTATTTTACTTTGCATCTTTATCATAAAAATACCAAAAATATTATCTTATCATATCTATCAGATCTCAGTCTCGTAAGTGGCCTTATAGGGATTGACAACCCCAATTTGCATTGGTTGCAAGGATTTATTTGTTTTGGGCAGGTACAAGGGACTCGCGCGTAGCCTCCTACTGGATTGATACCTTGGTTCTCAAAAACTGAGGGAAATACTTACGCTACTTTTATGCATCATCCCTTCCTCTTCAGGGAAAACCAACATAGTGCTCAAGAGGTAGCAAGAAGGATTTCTAGTGCCGTTGCCGGGGAGGTCTACGCCAAAGTCAACATACCAAGTACCCATCACATACCCTTATCTCCCGCATTACATTATTTGCCATTTGCCTCTCGTTTTCCTCTCCCCCACTTCACCCTTGCCCTTTTATTCGCCCTCTCTCTCTCTTTATCCTCCCTCTCTTTCACTATTTGCCTCTTTTTGCCCGCTTGCTTTTTGTTTGCTTGTGTGTTATTTTGCTTGCTTGTCACGATGGCTCAAGATAATACTAAATTGTATGACTTCACCAATACCAACAACAATGATTTTATTAGCACTCCGATTGCTCCTCTTACCGATGCTGAATCTTGTGAAATTAATACTGCTTTGTTGAATCTTGTCATGAAAGATCCGTTTTCCGGCCTTCCTAGTGAAGATGCCGCTACCCATCTAAATAGCTTCGTTGATTTGTGTGACATGGAAAAGATGAAAGATGTGGATAATGATATTGTCAAATTGAAGCTATTTCGTTTTTCGCTTAGAGATCATGCTAAAGCTTGGTTTTCGTCTTTGCTTAAAAATAGTATTGATTCTTGGAACAAGTGCAAAGATGCTTTTATCTCTAAGTATTTTCCTCCCGCAAAGATCATCTCTCTCAGAAACGATATTATGAATTTTAAGCAACTTGATCATGAACATGTTGCACAAGCTTGGGAGAGAATGAAATTAATAATACGTAATTTCCCTACTCATGGTTTAAACTTGTGGATGATTATACAAATTTTTTTATGCCGGATTGAATTTTGCTTCTAGAAATCTTTTAGATTCGGCCATGGGAGGCACTTTTATGGAAATCACTTTAGGAGAAGCTACTAAACTCCTATATAATATTATGGTTAATTATTCTCAATGTCATACTGAAAGATCTACTAACAAAAAGGTGCATGCGATAGAAGAAATTAATGTTTTTAGTGGAAAGATGGATGAACTTATGAAATTATTTGCTAATAAGAGTGTTTCTTCTGATCCTAATGATATGCCCTTGTCTACTTTGATTGAGAATAATAATGAATCTACGGATGTGGATTTTGTTGGTAGGAACAATTTTGGTAACAACGCGTATAGTGGAAATTTCAACCCTAGGCCTTATCCTAGTAATTCCTCTAATAATTATGGTAATTCCTACAACAATTCTTACGGAAATTATAATAAGATGCCCTCTGATTTTGAATCTAATATTAAAGAATTTATTACTTCGCAAAAGAATTTTAATGCTATGATTGAAGAAAAATTGCTTAAGATTGATGATTTGGCTAGGAACGTTGATAGAATTTCTCTTGATGTTGAATCTTTGAAACTTAGATATATTCCACCTAAGCATGATATCAATGAGTCTCTCAAAGCCATGATAATTTCCATTGATGAGTGCAAAGAAAGAACCGCTAGGATGCGTGCTAAGAAAGATGCCTTTATAAGAGTGTGTTCTTCTAGTTCCTATGAAAATAAAGATGAAGATCTAAAAGTTATTGATGTGTCCCCTATTAAATCTTTGTTTTGCAATATCAATCTTGATAATGATGGGACTAAATATGATCCACCTCTACCTAGAAGGTGTTCCAAGAATTTGGAATTTGTTGATCTTGATGCTCAATTTGATAAAAGTGGGATTGATGAAATTAAAACCCTAGATACTGCTAAACCCACTATTATGGATTTCAAGGAATTTAACTATGAAAATTGCTCCTTTATTGATTGTATTTCCTTATTGCAATCCATGCTAAATTCTCCTCACGCTTATAGTCAAAATAAAGCGTTTACTAAATATATCGTTGATGCCTTGATGCAATCTTATGAAGAAAAACTTGAATTGGAAGTTTCTATCCCTAGAAAACTTTATGATGAGTGGGAAAAAACTAGTAAAATTAAAATTAAAGATCATGAATGCTATGTTTTATGTGATTTGGGTGCTAATGTTTCCACGATTCCAAAGACTTTGTGTGATTTGTTAGGTTTCCGTGATTTTGATGATTGCTCCCTAAACTTGCACCTTGCGGATTCCACCATTAAGAAACCTATGGGAAGAATTAATGATGTTCTTATTGTTGCAAATATTAATTATGTGCCCATAGATTTTATTGTTCTTGACATAGATTTCAATCCTTCATGTCCTATTATTCTTGGTAGACCTTTCCTTAGAACGATTGGTGCAATTATTGATATGAATGAAGGAAATATTAGATTCCAATTTCCATTAAGGAAAGGCATGGAACACTTTCCTAGAAAAAAAATTAAATTACCTTATGAATCTATTATGAGAGCCACTTATGGATTGCCTACCAAAGATGGCAATACATAGATCTATTCTTGCTTGTTATGCCTAGCTAGGGGCGTTAAACGATAGCGCTTGTTGGGAGGGAACCCAATTTTATTTTTGTTACTTTATTTTTGCTCCTGTTTAGTAATAAATAATTTATGTAGCCTCTGTTTTGGTTGTGTTTTTTGTGTTTAATTAGTGTTTTTTCCAAGTAGAACCGTTGGGAAGACTTGGGGACAGTCTTGTTGAACTTGCTGTAAAAAACAGAGCGCTCACGAGAACTACTTCCATTTTTATTTGGAAAGTGATATTTAGTTAATTCGTTTTTAAGATGATTAATATATAAATTACTCACGTCCAGCAATTTATTTTAGAATTTTTGGGGTTCCAGATCTTGCGCTAGCTACAGATTACTAAAGACTGTTCTGTTTTTGACAGATTCTGTTTTTCGTGTGTTGTTTGCTTATTTTGATGAATCTATGGCTAGTAAAATAGTTTATAAACCATAGAGAAGTTGTAATACAGTAGGTATAACACCAATATAAATAAAGAATGGGTTCATTACAGTACCTTGAAGTGGTCTTTTATTTTCTTTCACTAACGGAGCTCACAAGATTTTCTACTTTAAGTTTTGTGTTGTGAAGTTTTCAAGTTTTGGGTGAAGATTTGATGGATTATGGAACAAGGAGTGGCAAGATCCTAAGCTTGGGGATTCCCATGGAACCCCCAAGATAATCTAAGGACACCTAAAAGCCAAAGCTTGGGGATGCCCCGGAAGGCATCCCCTCTTTCGTCTACTTCTATCGGTAACTTTACTTGGAGCTATATTTTTATTCTCCACATGATATGTGTTTTGCTTGGAGCGTCTTGTATTATTTGATTCTTTGCTTTTTAGTTTACCACAATCATCCTTGATGTACACACCTTTTGAGAGAGCCATACATGATTTGGAATTTGTTAGAATACTTTATGTGCTTCACTTATATCTTTTGAGTTATATAATTTTGCTCTAGTACTTCACTTGTGTCTTTTAGAGCACGGGGGTGGATTTGTTTTATAGAAACTATTGATCTCTCATGCTTCACTTAGATTATTTTGAGAGTCTTAAATAGCATGGTAATTTGCTTAAAATCTTAATATGCTTGGTATATAAGATTAGTAATAAGACTTTCCTATGAGTGTGTTGAATACTATGAGAAGTTTGATGCTTGATAATTGTTTTGAGATATGGAGATGGTGATATTATAGTCATTCTAGTTGAGTAGTTTTGAATTTGAGAAATACTTGTGTTGAAGTTTGTGATTCACATAGCATGCATGTATGGTGAACCGTTATGTGATGAAGTCGGAGCATGATTTATTTATTGATTGTCTTCCTTATGAGTGGCAGTCGGGGACGAGCGATGGTCTTTTTCATGCGCGTAATACTTTGCTTTGATAACTTGTAGATTTTTGCAATAAGTATATGAGTTCTTTATGACTAATGTTGAGCCCGTGGATTATACACACTCTCACCCTTCCACCTTTGCTAGCCTCTCTAACACCGCGCACCTTTCGCCGGTATCATACACCCACCATATACCTTCCTCAAAACAGCCACAATACCTACCTATTATGGCATTTCCATAGCCATTCCGAGATATATTGCCATGCAACTTTCCACCGTTCCGTTTATTATGACACACTGCATCATTCTCATATTTCTTAGCATGATCATGTAGTCGACATCGTATTTGTGGCAAAGCCACCGTTCATAACTCTTTCATACATGTCACTCATGAGTCATTGCATATCCCGGTACACCGCGGGAGGCATTCATATAGAGTCATATTTTGTTCTAAGTATCGAGTTGTAATTGTTGAGTTGTAAGAAAAATAAAAGTGTGATGATCATCATTATTAGAGCATTGTCCCAGTGAGGAAAGGATGATGGAGACTATGATTCCCCCACAAGTCGGGATGAGACTCCGGAGGAAGAATAAAAAAAGAGAAAGAAAAGAGGCCATAAAAAAAGAGAAAAAGCCCAAATAAAAAATGAGAGAAAAAGAGAGAAGGGACTATGTTACTATCCTTCTACCACACTTGTGCTTCAAAGTAGCACCATGATATTCATAGTAGAGAGTCTCTCATGTTATCACTTTCATATACTAGTGGGAATTTTTCATTATAGAACTTGGCTTGTATATTCCAATGATGGGCTTCCTCAAAGTGCCCTAGGTCTTCATGAGCAGGTGGATGCACACCCACTTAGTTTATTTTTGATCTTTCATATACTTATAGCTCTAGTGCATCCGTTGCATGGAAATCCCTACTCACTCACATTGATATCTATTGATGGGCATCTCCATAGCCCGTTGATACGCCTAGTTGATGTGAGACTATCTTCTCCCTTTTTGTCTTCTCCACAACCACCATTCTATTCCACCTATAGTGCTATATCCATGGCTCATGCTCATGTATGAAACAATTGCTTGGCTTGTCATCGGGGTTGTGCATGATTTAAATATTTTGTGTGGTGAAGATAGAGCATAGCCAGACTCTGTGATTTTGTAGGGATAACTTTCTTTGGCCATGTAATTTTGAGAAGACATAATTGCTTTGTTAGTATGCTTGAAGTATTATTATTTTATTTCAATATTAAACTTTTGTCTTGAATCTTTTGGATCTGAATATTCATACCACAATTAAGAAGAATTACATTAAAATTATGCCAATTAGCACTCCGCATCAAAAATTCTGTTTTTATCATTTACCTACTCGAGGACGAGCAGGAATTAAGCTTGGGGATGCTTGATATGTCTCCAACGTATCTATTATTTTTAATTGCTCCATGCTATATTATCTACTGTTTTGGACATTATTGGGCTTTATTATCCACTTTTATATTATTTTTGGGACTAACCTATTAACCGGAGGCCCAAACCAGAATTGCTGTTTTTTTGCCTGTTTTAGGGTTTCGAAGAAAAGGAATATCAAACGGAGTCCAAACGGAATGAAACCTTCGGGAACGTGATTTTCTCAATGAACAAGACCCGAGAGACTTAGACCCTATGTCAAGAAAGAAAAGAGGAGGCCACGAGGTAGGGGGCGCGCCAACCCCCCCCCCCCCCAGGCGTGCCCTCCACCCTCATGGGCCCCCTGTTGCTCCACCACGTACTCCTTCCTCCTATATATACCTATGTACCCCCAAACGATCAGATAAGGAGCCAAAAACCTAATTCCACCGCCGCAACTTTCTGTATCCACGAGATCCCATCTTGGGGCCTGTTCCGGAGCTCCGCCGGAGGGGGCATCGATCACGGAGGGCTTCTACATCAACACCATAGTCCATAGTTAGTAGCTAGATGGCTTCTTCTCTCTTTTTGGATCTCAATACAATGTTCTCCCCCTCTCTTGTGGAGAACTATTCGATGTAATCTTCTTTTTGCGGTGTGTTCGTTGAGATCGATGAATTGTGGGTTTATGATCAAGTCTATCTATGAATAATATTTGAATCTTCTATGAATTCTTTTATGTATGATTTGTTATCTTTGCAAGTCTCTTCGAATTACCAGTTTGGTTTGGCCTACTATATCGATCTTTCTTGCAATGGGAGAAGTGCTTAGCTTTGGGATCAATCTTGCGGTGTCCTTTCCCAGTGATAGTAGGGGCAACAAGGCACATATTGTATTGTTGCCATCGAGGATAACAAGATGGGGTTTTCTTCATATTGCATTAGTCTATCCCTCTACATCATGTCATATTGCTTAAGGCGTTACTCTGATTTTAACTTAATACTCTAGATGCATGCTGGATAGCGGTCGATGTGTGCAGTAATAGTAGTAGATGCAGGCAGGAGTCGGTCTACTTGTCTCGAACGTGATGCCTATATACATGATCGTACCTAGATAATATCATAACTATGCTCAATTGTGTCAATTGCTCAACAGTAATTTGTTCACCCACTGTAGAATACTTATGCTCTCGAGAGAAGCCACTAGTGAAACCTATGGCCTCCGGGTCTATCTTCATCATATTAATCTCCTACTACTTAGTTATTTCCTTTGCTATTTACTTTGCCTTTATTTTACTTTGCATCTTTATCATAAAAATACCAAAAATATTATCTTATCATATCTATCAGATCTCACTCTCGTAAGTGGCCTTATAGGGATTGACACCCCCTATTTGTGTTGGTTGCGAGGATTTCTTTGTTTTGTGCAGGTACGAGGGACTCACGCGTAGCCTCCTACTGGATTGATACCTTGTTTCTCAAAAACTAAGGGAAATACTTACGCTACTTTACTGCATCATCCCTTCCTCTTCGGGGAAAACCAACGCAGTGCTCAAGAGGTAGCATGGGGCTAGGGTTACACAGAGTCGGTTACAAGGGAGGACATCTACATATCCGTATTGCCAAGCTTGCCTTTTACGCCAAGGAAAGTCCCATCCGGACATGGGACAAAGTCTTCAATCTTGTATCTTTATAGTCCAACAGTCCGGCTGTCCGGAGACCCCCTAATCCAGGACTCCCTCAGTAGCCCCTGAACCAGGCTTCAATGACGATGAGTCTGACGCGCAGTATTGTCTTCGCATTGCAAGGCGGGTTCCTCCTCCAAATTCTGAATATCTGCGAAGTAGTGTCCGGCTCCCTATAAATGTTGCATTCCTTGGCTTCTACACCCAATAAGGGCTATCTTCCACGTGTCGAGCGAATGCGAGGAGGCAGGGCGTTTTTACATTTGCCCCTAGCCACGTAAATAAATCGTCTATTAAAGGGATGGGGATTCTTAGATCCAATCCACACCATCCTCCCACGGCGAGAATCCATCGGAGCGCGCTCGGAAAAATCCATTCCATCATGGCCGGCCATCGCAACTCCTCCTCCCGCTCCCATAGCCCTAAGCCCGGTTATTGGGAGAAGTGTTTAGTTGCGCACAACCAATTAGTAGAGTTGCAGTCCCTGGGATTTCTCCCACTAGCGTATATGGTCCCCGTCCGAGCCAGGCTCGCCACCTATAATGGCGGGGAGCAAGCGGATAGCTTCCCCAATCCCTCCAAGGGGGAGCGGGTATGCCTTGCCCCTTACTTACTAAGGGGACTTGGATTTCCAATCCATCCGTTCCTCCGCGGGGTCCTGGAGTTTTACAGCCTCCAGCTGCATAATTTCACCCCTGCTTCCATATTACACATCGCCGGTTATGTTGCCCTTTGTGAGCTGTTTCTGGGCTGCGAGGCTCATTTCGAGCTGTGGAAGAGCCTATTCTGCATTGTGCCCTGTACACAGGAGGGGTCACTTTATCAAGTGGGCGGAGCCGAAATATGGCGCATCGCCGAGACCAGATACCTATCCGGTACCTCGAAGAAGACGTCCGAAGACTGGCCTTCGGAGTGGTTTTACATGGAGGACGTCCCCCTTCTAGACCCTATTCGGAGGGGTCTTCCCGAGTTCAACAATGCTCCTCTGAAGAAACGCCGAAGTTGGCGCCCACGGAGCCCCCAGGAGGAAGACAACGGAGAAGTCCTTTACCTGATGGACCGGATTAAACTGTTGGCCCAATCAGGATTGACCATAATCGAGGTTATGTCAATATGCATAATGCGAGGGGTGCAGCCGCTTCAATATCGAGGACACCCCCTGTGGTGTTTTAACGGGGAAGATGATGCCACCCGCTGTGGGCGTAAGGGACCGGACTCCGCTACTACTTTAGCAAAAAAATTGTCCAAGTTGTTCAAGGGAGAGGGAGAGGAGTTCATCCGTATTAAGCCACAGGATGGATTCTCCATGCACAACCCTCCAAGCTGGGTGAGCTGTCACTCTTTACTCCCAACCTTCCCGCATTCTGCGTTGTAAATACTCACCTTGCCGTTTCAGAGCAGGAATTGCGAAAAGCTGTAAGGGAGGTTAACAGCCCACCTCCACAACCGGAGGACCCTGACCGGGCCCTCGATCCTGACTCGAAGAGGATCCAGACATATTTGTGGAGCTGATAGACAGGAAATTATATCAATTGAGCTGCGATGACGCCATGGTGGCCATAACTGCCGACTATCCTAGACTACTCCCTGCATCGCATGTAAGAAAAAACCGGAGTCCCAACGTCCAAAAAGGATTCCCTTTTACGCACTTCACCTACCGTACACATATGGTGTTTTACAGGGAAGGCCTTCGGGACGCTGGGATGAACCCGCAGCGAATCGCCAACAAGTGGCACCGAAGCCGGGTAGGCCAAAAAGGAAGGCAGTCAGGACGGAGACACCAGCGCAGAGGTATGACACAAAACCTTGCTCCGTGGTTGTTGTCTTTCTTAAAATATAATAACGTCCATGTTTCCTAGTACAAAAAACGCTCGCTGGACTATATCCGGAGAGGCTGTCGATCATGCCTCCACCAGTCGGGCTCCAGGGCCGGACATAGAGGCAGAAGCTAACACGGGGTGGACGCCGGATGTTCCTCCTACAGAGGATGCAGACAGACTATCCGCTACAAATTCTGAATTGGAGAGCACCGTGAATCACAGGTGTCGCCGGGCCATACTCCGTGACACTTGTTTCTCCCAAGAGGCATTCGATGGCTTCAACTCAGGAGACACATACATCTGTGCTGCTCAAAATCGTCTAGCCAGAGCCACAGACAAGTATGTAAGGGATATACGGGTAAGAAAACCTGACAATTATATGTATCAGTAGCCCCTGAGACTTGAAACAGTTGACGCAACTGATTTAAGGATCATTATTTGTGCAAGTTCTTACAGAGAAGAATTCCCGACTATCTCAAGAGATGGAAGAGTGCAAGGACCAGCTAGGGGCCGCTGTTGCCGCGTTGAACTTGTCCGAAAAGGACCCCTCTGGTAACACTTGTTTCCATTGCAAAGAATACAAGTACCAGGTAGTATACGACATGCATGCAAATCTAACAATAGATGTTGCAGATGACCCCGGAGTGAATCCGGAGGCCGTGGCGGTGAATGCGGCACGTGCTGATCGACAGCTAAATGCTGGCGAGCGCATGCTTACGCGAGTCAGGCAGGAGAACAATAATCTCCAAGACGCCCATATCCGGCTGGGCGTGCAACTGGAAGATGTCCGAGCCTAGCTTGCGGACTCCATGAAGGAGAATAAGCAGATTTGGCGCGACATTTTTAGTAAGTGCTTGAACGAAATTTTTAAAGGAGTTCGGTGAAGAAGCCGGCTAACAGAGTTATGTCTGCAGGTATACTGACGGGTCGTCCCACGGAGGAGATGCCTGGGTCTTCGGGTGATCTTCTACCAGAGCTCTCACAACTGCATGAGCAAGTTCGGCAGGTGATGCAGGGTAATGCCCAAGCCTTGTGGCCATCCGCGTCCCCGCCAGGAGGCATGGGGGAGCTTATAGAGATGCTCAAGGGAGTGCGGCGGCGCTTCCGATTATGGAAGATATCAGCCTACTGACAAGATGCAAGGGAAACCTGGGCTATGGTTAAGAAGCGATATACCAAAGCTGACCGGAACCACATGGCCGAGGTCGGACCTGTGGGGCCTGATGGGAAAGAGATCCCCGTCAGTTTAATGTATGACCAAGTAGAATTAGCCGCAAAGTATTCCCAACAGGATTGTAGGCTAGACAACCTGTTGGATGGTATAGAAGAAGAATTTAATCAGTCTTAGTGACTGTGTACTTCATGTGACATATGCGATGTCCTAGCCGGATTGTAAATCATTTGTCATGGCGGACCTTTTCGCTTCGACCTCTAGAACTGATAGTCCGGAGTGTATCCGAATACCTGCTCGGTTATGTAAAAACCGGGGTATTCATCGAAACCATGCGTAGGGTCATAAGTGCTTGAACAGACAAGTACCCAACTAGCTATGTTATATTACATGGGCATAAATACAAGAACCAGGCAACCCATCTTGGCCAAAACTTAAGTCATATCGATGCATATAATGGCGAAAAAAGGTACATGCGGAAGAATAACACATGTGTGGGACATAAAGCCCAGAAAAATATTAAGATTAAGCTTGTGTATAAGAAGCCCCCAGGTATAATGAGCGCGGTTAGCGCGTCAGGATTGTGTAACCAAGCACAAGTTTATCCCTTTAGGGCCTTGAGGAGAATAAAAAGAGAGAAAGAGAAAAAAGACAGATATGCAAAAAATTGACAGAGGTAAGGAGACGAACATAGAGTCCGACACTAGGCGTAGAATGTTCGAAGTTTGGCTGCGTTCCTTGGGTATGGCTCGAGTCGATTGTCCGATGCATCCCGCAGACGGTATGCTCCACCTGTCAGAACCTGGTCAATAATGAAGGGACCTTCCCATTTGGGCTTAAGCTTGTTCTTTTTCTTCTCCGGCAGGCGTAGAACTAGTTCGCCAACGTTATAGGTTTTGTCCCGCACTTCTCTGCTTTGATACCTTTGAGCCTGTTGCTGATAGAATGCGGAACGGGCTTTTAACACGTCGCGCTCCTCCTCTAGGGCGTCCAAACTATCCTGCCGATCGAGCTCAGCCTCTTTTTCTTCGTACATGCGCACTCGAGGTGAGTCATGAATTATGTCGCAAGGCAGAACCGCCTCAGCGACGTACACCATAAAAACGGTGTGTATCCGGTAGTGCGATTCGGCTTGGTCCGCAACCACCATAGTATTTGGAGTCTATGTATAGTATTTGTGTCCTGGCGTCGTCCTGACGTCCCCCACCGGAGATACGGTTCAATACGTACTCCAAATACTATACACAGACTCCAATAATGTCTGGATTCATGAGGCCCGATTATTGGAGTCTGTGTATAGTATTTGGAGTACGTATTGAAATGTAGCTCCGGTGGGGGACGTCAGGACGACGCTAGCCCCCAGACCAGCCATCATTTTAGAGCCGTCGATGTGCATGATCCAATTGGAGTACGCGCCGTACTCTTTAGGGAGTTCGGCTTCTGTCCATTCAGCGAAGAAATCGGCCAGTACTTGCGACTTAATGGCTCGCCGTGGTTTATATGTTATGTCGAACGGGAGGAGCTTGATAGCCCATTTGGCAATCCGGCCCGTGGCATCACGGTTGTTTATTATGTCATTGAGTGTTACTTCGGAGGCCACCGTAATTGAACACTCTTGAAAGTAGTGTCGTAATTTCCGGGATGCCATGAATACCGCGTATGCTATCTTTTGATAATGTGGGTACCGTGATTTGCATGGAGTGAGGAAAGTGGATACATAACATACCGGCTTTTCAAGTGGGAATTTATGTCCGTCCGTCTCTCGTACGACGACGAGCACTGCGCTTACAACTTGGGGAGTCGCCGCTATATATAATAGCATTTGTTCGCTGACATTTGGCGCGGCCAAGATTGGGTTGGTGGCTAGGATGGCTTTTATTTCTTCCAATCCGGTCGTGGCTGCGTCCGTCCACTCGAAGTGTTTGGTGCGCCGAAGAAGGCAATAAAGGGGGAGTGCCTTTTCTCCTAATCGGGAGATGAAGCGGCTTAAGGCCGCCACACATCCAGTAACTTCTGGATTTGCTTGAGGTCAGTTGGGATAACCAACTGCGACAAAGCCCGGATCTTAGCCGGATTTGCTTCAATTCCTATGCTGGAGACGATAAAGCCCAGGAGCTTTCTGGCAGGTACGCCAAAAACACATTTTTCCGTATTGAGCTTAATGTCGTATGTTCGGAGATTGTCGAATGTGAGCCTCAAGTCATCCATTAAGGAGTCGACGTGTCTGGTTTTAGCGACCACATCGTCGACGTATGCCTCCACTATTTTGCCAATCTGCTTTTCCAGACATGTCTGAATCAGGCGCTGATACGTTGCGCCGGCATTTTTGAGCCAGAAGGGCATTGTGTTAAAACAGAAGGGGGCATATGGAGTGATGAATGTCGTTGCGGCTTGGTCGGACTCTGCCATCTTAATTTGGTGGTAACCAGAGTATGTGTCGAGGAAGCACAATGAGTCGTGTCCTGCGGTAGCGTCGATAATTTGATCGATGCGAGGGAGGGGGAAGGGATCCTTTGGGCATGCCTTATTAAGGTCATTGAAGTCGACGCATAGGCACCAGGATTTGTCCTTCTTTGGCACCACCACCAGGTTTGCTAGCTAGGTCGGATGCTTTATTTCTCTAATGAATCCGGCCTCCAGTAACTTGGCTAGCTCCTCTCCCATGGCTTGTCGCTTAGGTTCAGAGAAACGCTGAAGAGTCTGCTTGACCGGCTTGAATCCTTTTAGAATTTTAAGGCTATGCTCGGCTAGCCTGCGTGGGATTCCTGGCATGTCTGAAGGATGCCAGGCGAATATGTCCCAGTTCTCGCATAGGAACTCCCGTAGTGCGGCGTCTACGGCGGGGTTTAGCTGTGCCCCGATGGATGCTGTTTTTGTTGGGTCCATTGGACGGACTTGGAATTTGACTATTTCATCCGCTGGTTTAAAGGAGGTGGACTTGGATCCTTTGTCTAGTATCACATTGTCCCTGTCCACTGTGGAGCGCAGCGCGGTTAACTCCTCCGCCATAAGGGCTTCGGATAATGCCTTGAGGGCCAGTGCGGCTGTTTTGTTCATGACACGGAGTGCTATGTCCGGATCACTAGCTAGAGTGATGATTCCATTCGGTCCGGGCATTTTGAGCTTCATGTACCCGTAATGGGGTATGGCTTGAAAAATCATGAATGCCTCCCGCCCTAGAAGGGCGTGGTATCCGGTACTGAACGGGGCCACTTGGAATGTTATTTCTTCGGACCTGTAATTATCTGGAGTGTCGAATACCACATGTAGTGTGATTTTCCCAGCGCGACGTGCCTCCCGACTGGGGATGATCCGTCGGAAGGTTGTGCTGCTTTGCTCAATACGGTTGCTGTCTATTTCCATTTTTTGAAGAGTCTCCTCCTAAATGAGGTTTAATCTGCTACCGCCATCCATGAGCACTTTAGTGAGCCGAAAGTCGTCCACAATTGGACCGAGGACCAAAGCGGCTGGTGCTCGAGCTGTTTGGAATTTAGGTTCGTCACTGGCATTAAAGGTGATATCCGTGTCGCTCCATGGATTTATTGCTGCCACGTGGCAGACTTCGGCAAGGCTGCGGAGTGCTCGCTTATGCCTATTATTTGAGGCGAAGGTCTCAAAGACTGTCAATACTGTATTGTTATCCACGGGAAGGTGCTCTGAGGTATTTTGGATGAGGAGATCCTCACCGCTCTTGGCCACCTGCCGGAGTACCCAACATGCTCTAAGGTTGTCTATTGATATGGTATCCACTGTACTATGAATTTTGCAGGGCTCGTTAAGCCATCCCTCCAATACGGTTCCACGCCCTGCAGTGGGCTTTTGCTTCTTTGTAATTGAGTTGGGGCGATTTATGAAAGTGCACCCTTTTAATTCGGACTGGGGGTTTTGTCAGAGCCGGATTATCCCAAAATTTTGTTTGGGTTTTCCAGGCGCTTTCCATCGCACAGTACTTCCATACTATGGCCTCCAAGTCAGCGAAGTGTGCTATGTCCTGGCGACTTATGGCGTTGAGGATTCCCTTGTCCGTGCAATTGTTGCAAAAGAACGAAATTGTGTCTTCCTCGCGACAGTCCTTAACCTTGTTCATTACAAGGAGGAATCTGGCCCAATAGTGATGTACTGTCTCTTGGGGCGCTTGCCTAATGTGGGAAAGATTGTTTGTATCTGGGTGGGTGGGTGGATTTAAGTCCATACCTTGACCCAATCTGAGACCCCGGGGCAGGGGAGTTTCTGATCTTGGAAGTTCGGGCTCCGAGATGTTACCCCGCAGGTTCGGTATGCAGCCTAATTCTAGGTTCAGGGTTAGGGCGATGTCCTCCCGTGAACGGGTATCCGGCTCGGAGAGCTCGGGAATCCGAACATAGTTCATCGTCAGGATAGAGGGAGAATCACCGCAATGCTCCTCCACCACCGCTATCTGATGGGTGACCGGCGGAGAGTTAATATCCATCTGGTCGGGTTTAAGCTCGATCCGATCGTAGTTCGTAGCGACTCCCAGAGCGGCGATGCGATCCAAGAGCTCGTTCAAAGAGGAGAGCTCCATTGGATCCATCTGCTCGGCGAATATCGAGCCGATGTGGAGGCTATTTTTGATGACCTGAGAAGTCATCATTGGCGCAGCGGCCGAGCGGGCGGTTATGATGAAGCCGCCTAGTCGGAGAGTTTGGCCTACAGCCAGGGCTCCCCCAGAGGTGAGGTTGTCCTTGACAACGAGATGAGCCATCCCTCCTTATGATGATGACACAATGGAACTCTCAATGAAAGCACCAACGTCGGTGTCAAAACGGCGGATCTCGGGTAGGGGGCCCCGAACTATGCGTCTAATGCGGATGGTAACAGGAGGCAGGGGACATGATGTTTACCGAGGTTCGGGCCCTCTTGATGCAGGTAATACCATACGTCCTGCGTGTTTGTTCTTGATGATATGAGTATTACAAGAGTTGATCTACCACAAGATCGTAGGCGCTAAACCCTAGAAGCTAGCCTATGGTATGATTGTCTGTTGTCCTACGGACTAAACCCTCCGGTTTATATAGACACCGGAGGGGGCTAGGGTTACATAGAGTCGGTTACAAGGGAGGATACCTACATATCCGTATTGCCAAGCTTGCCTTTATGCCAAGGAAAGTACCATCCGGACACGGGACGAAGTCTTCAATCTTGTATCTTTATTGTCCAACAGTCCGGCTAAAGGATATAGTACGGCTATCCAGAGACCCCCTAATCCAGGACTCCCTCAGTCCTCTTCGTCGAAGATGATCGGTGTATTGGACCATTTGAGCTGCTTCGAGGCCTCTCGCGCTGGTTCCACGCCATTGACTTCTCTTGCCCACCGTTTGAGCTGACACCAAGAAGTATGCAGAGATGCACCTCCGTCAATGCACAGGGCGTCTGTGGCCTTTTGAAACTCCTACTGACTGGTTTCCTCTTCATCCCCTCCATCACTCTAATCATCGCAGATTTCCTTCTCTCGACCTCTTGTGGGTTTTCCTTGGTTATGAATGGGTTTGCCAGGGCGGTTTACTTCACCACCTCATCTCTAACCGCAAGCAACATTCTGACCTTTTTCCTGATCACGCTTCTCATACTTTGCTTACTGTTTCTTGACAAGCTTCTCAACCTAATAACACTCTTGAAGGTCACGGCCCTTGGTCCGATGAATATTGCAGTATGGCCCATCGCCTTACCTGGCTTTCTTGGCAGCAGCGGCCTCCCGGAAGTCGGTGCACATGGCAGCTTCCTTACCAGGGGCCTCAACTTTGGCCTTCTTGCCAGTACTAGGTATACCAGATCCTTCAACAGTCATCACTGCCTTATCCCTTCTCTTCTTATTGTGCTTCTTCCTCTTCTTCTAACTAGTTTATTCATCCTCATCCTCTGAATCAACATTGGTGCAATCTTCCTCTCTGGGCAGCTTCCTCCCCTCTTCCATTCGAGCACACTTATCCACCAGTGTGTAAAGCTCCTTCATAGTCTTGGGCAACCGCACGTTCATCTTGGAACAGATATGATGGTTGCGCAAATTGGACCGGAAGGCAGCTATTACAGCTGCCAGATGGATATTTCGGATATTTCTATGAACTTTGCTGAATCTTTGTAAATACATACGGAGGGTTTCTCCTTCCTTTTGCTGGAGAATCTGCAAATCGTTGGGCCTGCCGGGTTCCTGATGACCGCTAGTGAAGGCTCCAATGAACTCGTGGGATAGGTCAGCCCATGACGAAATGGATTTCTCCAATAGGTGCATCAGCCAAGACATCACATTGGACTTGAGGGCCAAGGAGAAGTAGTTGGCGAACACCTTCTCATCTCTTCCCCTGGCTGCCTGAACAACGATGGTGTAGATGCTCAGGAACTCTGTCGGGTTCAGCCTCCCGTCGTACTTCTCAGGTATCTCCGGCTTAAACGCGCATACTGACGGCCAACGGACTTGCCACAACTATCGTGTAAAGGCATGGTACACAACCTCGAAAGGTAGGCACCCGCCAACATCGAGCGCAGCCTCATCGATGTAGAGGCCGTCGTACCTGTCGGTCCGATAGAGGTCATTGCGGCGCTACTCAACGACGTGTGCGTCTCCTCTCCGCCTATCCTCCGGTCCTCGGTGTTGGCCTGGACGAACTCTAGGGTCAGAAGAAGCCATCAAGACATCGTCGGGGTCTTGATTCGGTTGTGCTCGCACGGGGACTGCACTGTGGGGATGGCCCCTTCCATACGGTCAGTAGCACTAGCTATTGCTGTCGCTTGGGGAGGTCGCGGTGGGTCAGCTCACAGTGAGCTCCCTGCTTTGGCGAAACCGAGAAGGCTTTGGATGGTGGCACACCATTTGTCCACCTGCTCGGCCACCGGCAGAAACCTCAACAGCAGTTGAGCCCGTGCCATGGCCTCTGAAGCCGTACTTGGCAGGTATGATGATGAAGTCGATCATACGGTCGCTCGGCTCCTAACGGTGACACCGGTGGTAGTACTGCGCCAGCGCTGCTACTGCGGGGCGACCACATGTATGTGTGCGGCATAGGCACTTGAGGGTTAGTGGCTCCGTTGGGCGCAGCGGCTTGATCGGCCCTTTCGGCGGGAGGTGCACGCGCTGCGACCGCACACATAGTGGGGTCGGCTGGAGGGCGGCGGTTCGCCCTGGTCCGGGCGTCGTTGCTATGGTTGTGCCCATCAGTGGGGGAGAGGGGCACAGATGGAGTGATGCCCTCGCCCATACCTTGGGGAGCGTGGCCGTCGGGGTGCTGCTGATATTGCTCTCCTCCGACACCTCCTCCTCCTGTGTCAGCTGCGGGGGAAGTGGTGATGGCGCCGCATGCCCCGACCACTTCCCTAGCAGCGTCCACACCCTCGTGCGCCTCCACACCCCCTGCAGCATTAGAGACCACGGGGGAGGAGCCTTTGAGGTGGATGGGTGAGCTGGAGGACCGAGCTTCTTCTTAGGCACCATGGTTGATGGCGTCGTCGAGGATGAAGATGGTGATGAAGCCAACGCGCCGCGCACGCCTTAAGGTTCGTGCAGGCGTGCCCCCTACCTGGTGCGCCAAAGATGTCGTGGGAAACCACAACCACCTATGGGACCAGGAGGTCCCTTGGAGGTTCGGCAGGGGGGTGACACATTGCACAAAGAGCATACGAGCGTGGGGCAGCACGGCAGAGATCACACGTGCAATTTCCCCAAGTTCGGGGTACCATGAGGCGTAAAAACCTACTCCTGCTTTGGTGGATTGATGGTGGAAAAGGTGGTGGCGAGCGTACTACACTTGCTCGGCAGGGGTTGCCTTGGGGGAGCAGCGACTACGTGCGTATGGGGGTGTGAGTTGTCCAACCTTCTAACCCTCTCTATGGTTTCCATGGGCCTCCTTTTATAGATCAAGGGGTAACCACAGTGGCAAAGTAGTCATTACACACTGATAAGATAGCAAATAGTGCTATCATACCTAACTCTATGCGCTGAAAGGGCGCATTTAATGCACCACTTAACATCACATCATTGGTTGCCCGACAACTCTTGTTGGGCTATCTTGCCTAATCTGCGCATGTTCTCTTGACACGTCATGGGACGGGTGTCATCTGTGGGTTTCTTTTGTAGGAAATGGCTTCCATGTGTCGAATGGCTGCCACTTATTCTCTTTGCGGCTTGACACCACACTGATTGACATCGTGGGTCATGTTGGAGGTGTTGGTGAGGTAGCTCTGCCTCCGCGAGGCCCGGCAGGCCCTGTCGGGGTGCCCTGGTTGTCTGCTTCAGGGGGTGGCCTTGCTCCTTGCCAGGCTCGCCTGCCCGGCAAGGGAGGCTTTTCTCTTGACGATACCCTGCTTCCTTTAGCTCGTCCTTGGTCCCTCTGATCTGCATGTTGGTCCTTTGAACTTCCGGGGTCCTTGTACCCTGACTTGTGTTGGCCCTTCATTCTTTCGCTCGTGCCTGTGCACAGTCTGGGCAACAGACCCATGGTTTGTTGCACCGACAGTCTGGTAGTTCAATTCTCCACCAATGTTACCGGCAACGTAATCTTTCCCTTAGGCCAGCTCGTGCGGGGTTGATTCCTTGGAATGTGCCAGTAACCTTAAGCTCAACATCAGGGATCTGCAGCTTGCGGACTACTTTGGGGGAGATTAGATTCAGCCTAGCCCCGTCGTCAAGAAGCATCTTTGTGACTTTGAGGTTGTGTATTGTCGGTGAGACCAACAATGGCAAACACCCAACCGCAGTGGTACGGTTGGGATGATCATGTTCGTCGGAGATGATAGGCGTGCATGAAAACTTGAGCGGCTTCGGAGAATATGCAGCTGGCTCGACAACATTGACCTCTCGTGCCCACTTCTTGACTTGCCGGTGAGAGGAGTGCAGGGATGCACCCCCGTTAATGCACATGGCTTCAATTGCTTTCGACAATTCTTGCTCGCTAGTTTCTTCCTCATCCCCTTCATCACTTTACTTGCCCCCTTCTTTCTTCTCGGTGTCTAGCTGGCTTTTCCTTCTGCTATGGGGTCTTGCAGCAACGGCCTCCTCTGCCGTCATGGCTCTTCCCGACAGCACCTTCCTGGTCTCTTTCCTTGACATGCTTCTCATACTTAGCCTTATTTTTCTTAACAACCTGTTCAACTTGATGGCATTCTTGAAGGTCATGCCCTTTAGTGCCATGGATCTTGCAGTATGGCCCGTCAGACTTCCCAGCTTTCTCTACCGCCACAGCCTCGCGGCAATCAGTGCACGCGGAAGCTTCCTTGTTGAGGGCTTCGGTTTTGGCCTTCTTGAAGATTGCTAGAACCCTCAACGGCCAATACTGACTTCTCTTTGCATTTCTTATGGCGCTTCCGGTTCCTTCTCCTCCGGTTAGTAGTCTCGTCGTCGTCCTCTAAATCGACCCCGACGGCATCCTCCTATTAGGGGGTCGCCTTCCTTCCTCAACCCGATCACACTTGTATGCCAAAGTGGAAAATTTGTTAATGGTCGTCGGAAGTTGAACGTCCATCTTGGAACGTATCCTTCTGTTGCGCATGTTCGAATGGAACATGGCAATCATGGCTGCTGGATGTATCTCAGGAATATTTGGTGCACTTGACTGAACCTCTGCATATACTTTCGCAAGCCCTGTCCTTCCTTCTGTGGAAGGACTTGCAAGTCGATGGGTTGTCCATGCTCTTGATAGCCACCCGTGAAGGCGCAAACAAACTCATTGCACAAGTCAGCCCATGACGAAATGGAGTTCTACGACAGGTGCATTAGCCATGATCTCACATTTGGCTTAAGTGCCAAAGGGAAGTAGTTGGCGAACGCCTTCTCATCTCTCCCTCCGGCGGCTTGAACAACAATTGTGTAGATGATCAAAAAATCTATTGGGTTCAACTTTGGATCATATTTTTCTGGCAACTCAGGCTTGAAAACGCGGGCAGATGGCCAATGGACTTGCCACAGCTCCCGAGTGAAGGCAGGGCACCCAACCTCAAAAGATTGGTACACGCCATCACTGGGCGCGGGTCGTCGAGTCTGGGCCATTGAGCCTATCAGATTGGCGGCAGGTTTCCCATCATCGTTCTATGGTAATGCACGCATCTTCCCTCCGTCCATCCTCCAGAACCCATCACTGATCCCAACGGGCCTGCGGGTCATATGAGGCCATCGATGCTCCATCAGGTTTGTAATCTTGATGTGCTTGTCGCTGTTCCTGGATCGGATGCCATGGAGGTGATTGCACCGTCAGTGTTGATACATCTCCAACGTATGTATAATTTTTGATTGTTCCATGCTATTATATTATCAACCTTGGATGTTTTATATGCATTTATATGCTATTTTATATGATTTTTGGGACTAACCTATTAACCTAGAGCCCAGTGCCAGTTTCTTTTTTTACCTTGTTTTAGAGTATCGCAGAAAAGGAAAATCAAACGGAGTCCAATTGACCTGAAACTTCACAGAACTTATTTTTGGAAGGAAAGCAACCCAGGAGACTTGGAGTCCATGTAAGGGAAGCAACGAGTAAGCCACAAGTCAGGGGGCACGCCCACCCCCCTGGGCGCGCCCTCCACCCTCGTGGGCCCCTAGTGGCTCCCCTGACGTACTTGTTCTGCCTATATATTTCCATATACCCTAAAACGATCGGGGAGCACAATAGATTGGGAGTTCTGCCGCCAGAAGCCTCCGTAGCCACCGAAAGCCAATCTAGACCCATTCCGGCACCCTGACGGAGGGGGAATCCCTCACCGGTGGCCATCTTCATCATCCCGGTGCTCTCCATGATGAGGAGGGAGTAGTTCTCCCTCGGGGCTGAGGGTATGTACCAGTAGCTATGTGTTTGATCTCTCTCTCTCTCTCGTGTTCTTGAGGTGGTACGATCTTGATGTATCGCGAGCTTTGCTATTATATTTGGATCCTATGATGTTTCTTCCCCCTCTACTCTCTTGTAATGGATTGAGTTTCCCCTTTGAAGTTACCTTATTGGATTGAGTCTTTAAAGATTTGAGAACACTTGAAGTATGTCTTACCGTGCGTATCTGTGGTGACAATGGGATATCATGTGATTCACTTGATGTATGTTTTGGTGACCAACTTGCAGGTTCCCCCCATGAACCTATGCACAGGGGTTGGCACACGTTTTCATCATGATTCTCTGGTAGAAACTTTGGGGCACTCTTTGAGGTTCTATGTGTTGGTTGAATAGATGAATCTGAGATTGTGTGACGCATATCGTATAATCATACCCACGGATACTTGAGGTGACATTGGAGTATCTAGGTGACATTAGGGTTTTGGTTAATTTGTGTCTTAGGGTGTTATTCTAGTACGAACTCTAGGGCTGTTTGTGACACTTGTAGGAATAGCCTAGCGGATTGATTAGAAAGAATAACTTTGAGGTGGTTTTGCACCCTATCATAATCTCTTCGTTTGTTCTCCACTATTAGTAACTTTGGAGTGACTCTTCGTTGCATGTTGAGGGATAGTTATGTGATCCAATTATGTTATTATTGTCTATAGGACTTGCACTAGTGAAAGTATGAACCCTAGGCCTTGTTTCAACGAATTGCAATACCGTTTACGCTCACTTTTATCATTAGTTACCTTGCTCTTTTTATATTTTCAGATTACAAATACCTTTATCTATCATCCATATACCACTTGCATCACCATCTCTTCGCTGAAATAGTGCACCTATACAATTTACCATTGTATTGGGTGTGTTGGGGACACAAGAGACTCTTTGTTATTTGGTTGCAGGGTTGCTTGAGAGAGACCATCTTCATCCTATTCCTCCTACGGATTGATAAACCTTAGGTCATCCACTTGAGAGAAATTTGCTACTGTGCAACAAACCACTGCACTTGGAGGCCCAACAATGTCTACAAGAAGAAGGTTGTGTAGTAGACATCAAGTGTGCCCCCCTCAAGACGGCCAGTAGTTTGTGTTGTTGTCGTTGTTCATGGGTTTCGTGAGGGCTCCGTCTGCTAGGATTTTTCGGCTTTAGAAAAGACGATCAAACTCTGGATGGTGGCTCTCCACTCATCCATTTGATCAGCCGTTCATGGGAATCTCAGTAGGAGTTGGGCCCACGACATGGCTTCCAAAGCCGTACTCGGCATAGCCCACGAGGCGGATTGAGACGTCGGCCGACTCCTAGTTGCATCAGCAGGAGTGTCGCTGCGCTCTTGCCATAGTGAAACAGTCGCCATGGCAGCCAGGCGATGAGTAGGGGGTCCTCGGGGATCAACAACCTCGTTTCGTGCCACCGCCCTGCTCGCTTTGTTCTGGGTAAGGGGGATGCCTACTAGCCGCACGGGTGGTAGGCGCTACTAGAGGGTCATGGCTTGCACCAGAACGAGTGCTACTACGTTAGCTACGTTCGCTGGTCCGGCGAGGCAGTGATGACTGGTTGTCCCCTCCCCCCTGTAGCTTCTGTACCAAGCTCGCCTAGAAATTACGAGTGGGGCCCGCCTTTGCAGTTCCCTGCCTCAGCTTCGACCACCGGGGACACGACGAAGACGTCGCCTATGCTATTCATGCCACCCACAATATCTACCTCACCCAAAGCCGCCGCGGTGCCTATGGCGTCCATGGCTGTGTGTGAGGGACCCTTCGAAGTGGAAGGATGTGTTGTTGCGCCAGATTTCTTCTTGGGTGCCATGGATGAAGACGATGATGATGATTAACATGCTTCTCACAACCTCGGGTTTGCGCAAGCGCTTTCCTCCTAGCTACCTGGCACGCTGAAGATGTCGTGGGTGGACATGATCACCTACCAGGCCATGAGCCCCTTGTGGTTCGGCAAGGGGAAAGATCACGTTGCAGAAAGAGCGGAGGCAATGAAGCAACATGACAGCGATGACACAGGTGGTTTTTACCCAGGTTCGGGCTGCCATGAGGCATAAAACCCTACTCCTGCTTTGGTGGATTGAGTGGAAGAGCACAACGACACAAAGCGCTCGAGCCCAACAAGGTTACCTTGGGGGAAGAGCTGCTAAGAACGTACAATTGTGGAGGGTATGCATCCCTTCTCTAGATTGCCATGGCCCTCCTTCTATAGCTCAAGGGGTAACCACAGTGGCGAAATAGTCATTATCAAGTGATTACATAGCTAATAGTGCTATCATACCTAAGTCTGGCAGTTAGGACAAAGTGCATTAAATGCACTGCTAGGTGTTTGCCGGATTTAGGGCTCTGCAGACCCAAGAAAGGTTCAAACTCCGAGGTGTGTGCGAACGACTCAAGCTATATAGCCTACCAGCCCGTCGCCCCACGGCCTAGCTCAATTCACACGACCAAGGAAGAAGGTGAACACGGCAGTTTACCCAGGTTCGGTCCACCTTGTGGTGTAAGACCCTACTCCTGGTTTGTGGTTGATTGGCCTCACGAGGGGCTAAGGATGAACTAGTACATGCGATGAACAACCTCGCGAGGTCTATGGGTGAGGGAATGAGTCGACCCCTCCTGTGGTGGTGGCTAACCTATATTTATAGTGGCCTCAGTCCACTTCCCCCAAAACGTAGGCGGGAAGGGATCCCACAGTGGCCAATTTTAAAGGGAACAAATAGTACGTCTTATCCTGATGAAAGTTTGTATTCGTCTGCAAAGCTTCTGGTCGTGACGCTGTGGTGGGATCGGCAATGACATCCGTCATGCCATGCCGGTGGCCTTGGTCTCGTTGCACTGGAATGGAAACCATTGCCAGATTCCTCGGGAACCCATGACTATCTTGCCTCCTTAGCACGAAAGATGAAACTGCCTTCTCTACGCCCGCTGGCGCCACCCTGCCGTGGTCATCATGGCTTGTGTCATTGTAGCCGCATGAGGCTGGGTACCTGCATAGAAATCCCCGCTACTCGGGAGGCCACCTAGGGGGGCCGCTTCCTAGGGAAGCCTTGATGTCGTCCGCCTCACGATGCTTGGCCCCTCGCGAGGGTCTTGTCTTGGTGGTCTTGTAGATGGGTCGTAGCAGGCCATCGGTGGAGCCACACCGTGGGTCACAGGTAGGCAAGTCTGGGTACCCTAGGTCCAAAATGCCGACAGTAGCCCCCGGCTCCAAGGCGCGCACGAACTTGGCTTCGAAGCAAAGCCAAGGGGCAAGGGCGAAGTATCGCAGGACCCAATTGCCTGCGGACCAAGCCGATGCGTAGCGCTTGACGAGACGTGGGTGTCTCTGCTTCCCCACGCCGCCTTGGTAATTGCTCGGACTTGACAATTGCCTGCTGCATGCAGCGGAGACATCATTACTAGGAGCATGGGAGGCCGTCGGTTAGACTTTCTTCGCCTATAAATTGGGGGGGGGGGGGCAGAGCCCCCAACCCATTTTCATCTTCTTGTTGCTCGCTCTTCTTCTTCTTTGCCGCGCCGCCGTCTCGCCAGTACATCCATGGCGCCACCGCCGTCACGCCACCGCCCAAGCGGGGCCGCGGCCAACCCTGTAAGTATGTTGCGACCCCGGCGGTGGCTCCCCGAGGGCATGGGGGCACCACCTTGAAGGCCGGCATCACCTCGGGCAGTCACGGGAAGGCTCCCTCCTACGACGGAAGCTGCTGCGGCCGAGGCGGCTGCCACTAAGTAGGGACGCATGTGGTAGCCACTCGGCCACCGCGCCCTCGATCCCATTCGGCTGACGTATCCTTGGAGTTCGTGGTGTGGGAGGACAGACCAGCAGGCGTCTGGTTTTAGCTTACGCACTCCTTCACGGGGTGATACCGACCGAGGACCTGGCCGCCTCTAGCAGTAGGCCGATGGTTGAGGCAGCAAGGCCTCGTGGGTGGAGGTCGAGGTCACCCCCGCTGACAAAGTGTTCCTGAACCGTAGGTGGCAGCCGTTCGCCCGCGCGCGCGGCCTGCAGGGGAGGTGTACTCTCCACTTCTAGCATGGTGGGCTGCGACTCTCTATGTCAGAGTCTTCGGGGAGGACGGCGGGCACCGCGGTTGTTTCCTCGAGGGCGACGATGATGATTACAATGTCCGTTTCTCCTTTGACGACGGTCGGGGGGGGGGGGGACCAGCATCCTCGATGGTGAGCTCGCCCTTGGCAATGGTCGCGGCGCTTCCAGCAGCGGCGGCTCCTCCTCTGGGAAGAGTATGTGCGATGGCGACTACGACGAGCCATGATACGTCTCCAACGTATCTATAATTTTTGATTGTTCCATGTTGTTATATTATCAATCTTGGATGTTTTATAATCATTTTATAGTCATTTTATATCATTTTTTGTACTAACCTATTTGACATAGTGCTAACTGCTAGTTCCTGTTTATTCTGTGTTTTTTACATCATAGAAAATAAGTAATAGACGGAGTCGAAATGCCACGAAACTTTATGGAGATTTTTTATGGACCAGAAGGAACATGTTGGGCCCTGGTTGCACCTGGGGGGAGTCTCGAGGAGGGGACAATCCACCAGGGCACGCCAGGAGGCCCAGGCGCGCCCTGGTGGGTTGTGCCCACCTCGAGTGTCCCCCGGACCGCCTCCTTGCTCTATAAATACCCAAAAAATACCATAACCCTAGGCGAGTTGATCAAATATTCATCGAGCTGCCAGAGAGTCCAAAACCACCAAATCCAATCTAGGCACCATCTCGGATGGGGTTCACCACCTCCATTGGTGCCTCTCTGATGATGTGTGAGTAGTTCTTTGTAGACCTTCGGGTCCATAGTTAGTAGCTAGATGGCTTCATCTCTCTCTCTCTTGATCCTCAATACAAAGGCCTCTTGGAGATCACGGTGTAACTCTTTTGCGGTGTGTTTGTTGAGATCGATGAACTTTGATTTTATGATCAGATCTATCTTTTTATATCCATGAAAATTATTTGAGTTTCTTTGATCTCCTATATGCATGATTGCTTATAGCCTCATATTTCTTCTCCGATATTTGGGTTTTTTTGGCCAACTTGATCTATTTATCTTGCAATGGGAAGAGGTGCCTTGTAGTGGGTTCGATCTTACAGTGCTTGATCCTAGTGACAGAAAGGGAAACGACACGTATGTATCGTTGCTACTAAGGATAAAATGATGGGGTCTATCTCTACATAGATAGATCTTGTCTACATCATGTCATCATTCTTATTTCATTTCTCCGTTTCTCCATAAACTTAACACACTAGATGCAAACTGGATAGTGGTCGATGTGTGGAGTAATAGTAGTAGATGCGGGCAGGAGTCGGTCTACTAAACTTGGACGTGATGCCTATGTAATGATCATTGCCTGGATATCATCATAATTATTTGAGGTTGTATCAATTGCCCAACAGTAATTTGTTTCCCCATCGTTTGCTATTTTTCTCGAAAGAAGCCACTATTGAAACCTACGGCCCCCGGGTCTTCTTTCTCATATATTTGCCTTTGTGATCTACTTTTCTCTAGCATTTATTTTCAGATCCATCAATCCAAAAACCCAAAAATACTTTGCTGCACTTTATTTTATTTGCGATCTATTTATTTAATCTATTACAAATATCTCCTGTCACGCACCAATTTCTGGCACCGTTACCCGAAAGGGATTGACAACCCCTTTAACACGTCGGGTTGCGAGGATTTGTTATCTGTGTGCAGGGGCTGTTTATGTTTTGTTCCTTGGTTCTCCTACTAGTTCAATAACCTTGGTTTCATAGCTGAGGGAAATACCTACCGTCGTTGTGCTGCATCATCCCTTCCTCTTTGGGGAAATACTGACATAGCTTCAAGCAACATCAATAGGAATTTCTGGCGCCGTTGCCGAGGAGGATCTTCAACATATACCAGGTTCCTAATCACAAATCTCATCTCCTTGCAATTTACATTATTTGCCATTTGCCTCTCGTTTTCCTCTCCCCCATTTCACAAAAAATTCCGTTTTATTCGCCTCTCTTTTTCGTTTGTCGTTCTCTTGCTTTCTAGTCTCGATGGCTAGCGCCCCTACTCCTGCTTTGTCAGCAGATTTTGAAGTCCTTTACTTCACGCAAGGATAAGGAGAAAACCTGAAAGATGCCTGGTATAGGATTATGGAATCGTATCATATTTCCAACTTAAAGGGGGATGCTAAAGTTTTTCTTTGAAATTTTTACATACGATTGGCTTTGCATCATAGACAACTTCTCGATTTTGCCGCTAAAGGAAACTTCGTTGATCTTAATGCCAATGTTGCCTATGAAATCATAGAGGGTATTTTGGGAATTCCTCATCAAAAGGGTTTCCTTTTACCCCCGAGGGAGCTCAAATGTTGGACAAACTTGGTGATTTGCATAAGCATATGGTTGAAATACAAAAATATAATGAACCCCTCAAACACCTCAGTGGTAGTATCAATCGCATGAATGCCATGGATATTTTTGATGTTAAGATGGTTTCTTTTCCGGAGAATTTAGGGAAGCGTAAAGAGCCTCCCGGGTATGATAAAACCCTTACAAAAGTTGCCAAAACTTCGAAAGACAAAACTTAGATCCTTGCTTTATGCCTAGCTAGGGGCGTAAAACTATAGCGCTTGTTGGGAGGCAACCCAA
Organism: Triticum aestivum; assembly: GCF_018294505.1. Classification (NCBI taxonomy): domain Eukaryota; kingdom Viridiplantae; phylum Streptophyta; class Magnoliopsida; order Poales; family Poaceae; genus Triticum; species Triticum aestivum. The sequence continues at coordinate 278,520,472 of NC_057797.1, read as the reverse complement.
TGAATACATTTTATTTTTCCTTTTTGCTTCCTGTTTTGTGTGTTAGCACAATTATGCTACTGTTATTATTGTGTTTTTATGTATTAATTAGTGTTTGTGTCAAGTAAAGCCTTCAGGATCTTCTTGGGTGATAGTTGTTTGATCTTGCTACACACTTTTATGCTCACGAAATTAATTTTCACTTTTTAGACGAGGGCGATAAAAGTCCCATTCCACTTGTAGTAGATCAATATAAAAATTTCTCAGGCCATCCTAATTTTTCAGAATTTTTGGAGTTACAGAGTATTCTAAATAGTCAGATTGCTACACACTGTTCTGTTTTGATAGATTCTGTTTTCTTTGATGAGTTTTGGCCATAGAAAATTTGGAATACAGTAGATATAATACAAAAACAAAATATGAATTGGTTTGATACAATACTTATAGTAGTGATTTATTATTCTTATACTAACGGATATCACGAAGGTTTTGTTGAGTTTTGTGTGATTGAAGTTTTCAAGTTTTGGGTTATCTTACGATGGACGAAGGAAGGATGGAAGAGCCTAAGCTTGGGGACGCCCTGGAATCCCAAGCTATTAACCAAAATTGAGAAACCAACTAAGCTTGGGGATGCCCTCGAGTGGCATCCCTGCTTTCTGTAACGCCTCGGATGTAACCTGCCATATTTGCACTCCGACTTTGCCATTTTCGGCTTTAAGTTATGAGATTCCCTTCGTGGTTGGGTTTTTGTCTTCGTTTTGCATTTTTTTCATGTCATGCATTTCATATCATGTCATCATGTGCATCGCATTTGCATTCGTGTTCGTCTTAGGCATCCGAGCATTTTCCCCGTTGTCCGTTTCGCAATCCGACACTCCTACGTCCTCCGGCGCTGCCTTTTGTCTCTTTTCGTTTGCGGGTGTTAAACATTCTCGGAATGGACCGAGATTTGCCAAGTGGCCTTGGTACACCACCGGTAGACCTCCTATCAAATTTCGTGTCATTTGGAGTCCGTTTGATACTCCAACGGTTAACCGGGGAATGGTAATGGCCTCGTGAGTGTTGCAGCCCAACACCCCTCCAAAACGGACCAATAACCCATCCAAACCTCTCCCATGTCCTCCGTCGTTGGATCACAATCGTGTGGTCGAAAACTACACTTCATTTGGACACTCCAAACTCCTCCTACCTATAAATATGTTCTCCCCGTCCAAAATCCGGGTCCAAACCCTAGATAAACCTCCCCCGCCACCATCGGACGCGTTCGCGACGGCCGGACACGTCCGCCGCCGCCGCCCGACGAATCCCGCGCCGACACGTGGCGACCATCGCGCCCACATCGTAGCCGCCGCCCGGGGCCCAGATGCGGCCCGCCCCGGGGCCGAACTGGGCCTCGCCGAGCGCGCACGCCACCGCCCGCTCCCGCTGCTCCTCCGCGCCCCGCCGCCTCGCCGCAGCTCCACCTGCCCCGCCGGAGCACTAGCAACGTCGGCGCCGCCCGCCGTTCTCTGGCGACCCCGCGACTTGCCGACCTCAAGCCTCGTCGGCCTCGTTCTCCTCTTCTCCAGCTGCCGCAGCGCGCAAGTCTGGCGACCCCTCCGACGAACCTCGTGCAGCACGCCCGAACCCTAGATCCAAGGTATACACCCCCTCTTTTCCCACTATCCCTTATTCTGGAACATTTTATGCCTCCGTTCTTTATGCCATAACTCCATGACCGTAGCTCCATTTCATGCACATGAGATATCAAAATGTTCATTGTGGGCTGCTCTTCATTTCATTCCATTGTGGCATGCTTGTTTGAGTCCATTGTGTTGCCAAAATCACTGATGCAAGAGCGCTATAAATTGTTTGGTGTTGTTACTTATCAGAGTATGAGGATTTGTCATTTTGTCACACTTGTTGTGTGCATCTTATGGGCATGAGCTCTACATGTGTTTTGGTCAATGCCATGATATATTTACACGGGTGCTTGCCATGTATTTTTGTGATCAATGTGGTGACTAGCTGAAGCATGCAAAGTAGCCTTCGTGTTACTGCTGATTTCAGGGACTTAAGATTTTGCTAAGTCCTTGGTCTGCTGTTATTTTTATACCACGTAACCATGATCCTACAGAGAGATCCGTACTTGTTTTGAGTTGCTTAAGTAAGGATGATTTGGGCATGTGGTTAGGATATATCCATCCAGGGCCCTGTTTGCTATTATGGAGTGCCCTAGAATGTCTCAATCTTTCTCTACTTTTTCTATAAAATGTTCCTGGTAGATTGTTTACATGTTAATCAATTTTGCCATGGTTGTTGTAGTTGATACATGCATGCTATGAACTTGCTCTTGCCATGGTTAGCTTCTCGAACATGTCTTCTTGCTGATGCTATGCTTATCTTGTCACGCAATGCCTTGTGGTGAGTGAATCGAGCTCGCAAAGATGCCTTAATAATTCTGTTTATGCCATGCTCAGTTTTCTGCAAAGTCTGAATCTGTTTTTACTAAGTCTGTGAAGCTGATATCTTTTGCACTTTTGTCATGCTTGTTTGAACCTGCTCTGGTGTGATTTAGCCGTAGCTCAGTGTTCATCTTTTGTCAAGCATCTTGAGTAGATCACTGCCATGTGCTTTGTTTTTATGTTGGAGGGCAGTAGCTTAGTTTCTTCTTGCATTCTAGATGGCATCGTGTTGTTAATCGCAGATTTGTGCCATTATTGTATTGCTTGCCATTTGCAAACCGTGCGTCCGATTCCGGTTATCTTTATATCGATTTCGACCGAAATCATCTCATCTTTCCAGCGGCACACTTGGTTTGCCAAGTTGATGCCTTAATCAATCTTTTCTTTCCGGAGCACGCATATGCATTGCATATCACATCTCGCATATCATGCCATGTTTTACATCATGTTGCTTGCGCATTTCACCGTGATTGATTGTTGGTTCCTTTGCTTGTGTTCTTGCCTTGGTTAGAGCCGGGAGACGAGTACGTGATCGAGGAACCTGTTGAGTATGCTAATGAGGATCAAGCTTTCGTCAACTCTGAGAACATTGCAGGCAAGATGACCATACCCTCGAAATCACTTCTATCTTTGCTTGCTAGTTGTTCGCTCTTTTGCCATGCCGCGATACCTACCACTTTCTATATCATGCCTCCCATATTGCCATGTCAAGCCTCTAACCCACCTTTCCTAGCAAACCGTTGTTTGGCTATGTTACCGCTTTGCTCAGCCCCTCTTATAGCATTGTTAGTTGCAGGTGAAGCTGAAGTTTGTTCCATGTTGGAACATGGATATTGTTGGGATATCATTATTATATCTTGTTTACTTTAATGCACCTATATACTTGGTAAAGGGTGGAAGGCTCGGCCTTATGCCGGGTGTTTTGTTCCACTCTTGCCGCCCTAGTTTCCGTCATACCGGTGTTATGTTCCTTGATTTTGCGTCCCTTACGCGGTTGGGTGTTATGGGAACCCCTTGACAGTTTGCTTTGAATAAAACTCCTCCAGCAAGGCCCAACCTTGGTTTTACCCTTTGCCTACCTACCACAATATACCTTTCCCTTTGGTTCTGCAGACTCAAGGGTCATCTTTATTTTAACCCCCCCCCCCGGGCCAGTGCTCCTCTGAGTGTTGGTCCGAAATGGGCAACCTACGGGGCCACCTCGGGGCAACTTGAGGGTTTGTTTTACTCGTAGCTTGACCTATCCGGTGTGCTTTGAGAACGAGATACATGTGACTCCTATCGGGATTTGTTGGCACATCGGGCGGCTGTGATGGTCTTGTTTTACCTTTATCGAAATTTCTTGTTGTAGGATCGAAAGTATGTCTAGAGGGGGGGGTGATTAGACAACTTGACCAAATAAAAACTTCTCTGTTTCCCAATTTTAGTTCTTAGCAGATTTTAGCAACTTTGGACAAGTCAAGCAACCTTAAAACAATTCAAGAAAGCATGCAAACAGTATACGAGCAGCGGAAAGTAAAGCATCCAACTTGCAAGAATGTAAAGGGAGGGGTTTGGAAGATTCAAACGCAATTGGAGACACCGATGTTTTTGTCGTGGTTCCGATAGGTGGTGCTATCGTACATCCACGTTGATGGAGACTTCAACCCACGAAGGGTAACGGCTGCGCGAGTCCATGGAGGGCTCCACCCATGAAGGGTCCACGAAGAAGCAACCTTGTCTATCCGACCATGGCCATCGCCCATGAAGGACTTGCCTCACTAGCGGTAGATCTTCACGAAGTAGGCGATCTCCTTGCCCTTACAAACTCCTTGGTTCAACTCCATAATATTTTTGGAGGCTCTCAAGTGACACCTAGCCAATCTAGGAGACACCACTCTCCAAGAAGTAACAAATGGTGTGTTGATGATGAACTCCTTGCTCTTTTGCTTCAAATGATAGTCTCCCCAACACTCAAGTCTCTCTCAAATGATATGGATTTGGTGGAAAGAGGATTTGAGTGGAAAGCAACTTGGGAAGGCTAGAGATGAAGATTCATATGGTAAGAATGGAATATCTTGGCCTCAACACAAGTGTAGGTGGTTCTCTTCTTAGAAATAGTAAGTTGGAAGTGTAGGTTTGTTCTGATGGCTCTCTCTACGAATGAAGAGGTGGTGGAGGGGTATATATAGCCTCCACACAAAACATAACCATTACACACAACTTGCCAATCTCGGTGGGACCGAATTGATAAACTCGGTCGGACCGATTCAGCAAAGCTAGTGACCGTTAGGGTTTTCGGTGGGACCGACATGCAACTCCGTAGGACCGATATGGTTAGGGTTAGGGCATAAATTAAGCTCAGTGAGACCGATTACACAAACTCGGTGAGACCGATTTTGGTAATAATCTAACCAGAGAGTTGGTCAGGTAAACTCGGTGGGACCGATTCGCTCATTTTGGTGAGACTGAAATGTTACAAAAGGGAAACAGAGAGTTTACATTTCAATCTCGGTGGGACCGATCGCTCATCTCGGTGGGACCGAAATGTTACGAAGGTAAATAGAGAGATTACAAACCCATCTCGGTGAGACCGAGATCCCTATCGGTGAGACCGATTTGCCTAGGGTTTGTTGCAGTGGCTATGACATCTGAACTCGGTGGTGCCGGATAGAAATAATCGGTGGGACCGAGTTTGACTTTTGGTTTAGGTCATATGTGGATGTGAGAAAGTAGTTGAGGGTTTTGGAGCATATCACTAAGCATTTTGAGCAAGAGCCTCATTAAGCAACACCTCATCCCTCATTGATAGTATTGGCTTTTCCTATAGACTCAATGTGATCTTGGATCACTAAAATAGAAAATGTAGAGTCTTGAGCTTTGAGCTTGTGCCAATCCTTTTGTCCTTATCATTTTGAGGGGGCCACTTTTCTCATCGATGCCATGCCAAACATTGAGCTTTCCTAAGATATTAATCTTGAAATGGCATTAGCTCAATGAGCTATTGTAACGCCCCGAGACCGAGGTGCCAGGTGTCTCCCAGTTGTTCACCGTCGTTGCCATGTCATACGCTTGCGTGTTGCATCTTGTCATGTCATCATGTGCATTGCATCATCATGTTTTCAAAACTTGCATCCGTTCGAGTTCCCCCAGTTCCGTCCGTTGTTTGTTCTGAGCCCAGACACACTCGCACGCGCCCGCGGCATGTCCGAAATAGTATTTTATAAGTGGCCGGAAAATTTTCTCAGAATGGGTTGAAAGTTGGCATGTGGTGTTGTTATGTTGTTAGTAGGTCGCCTGCCAAGTATTATCGCATTCCGAGTTCGTTTGATGCCCCAACGATTAACTATAGCGGCAGTATAGCCGGTCTTTTCGTCGGATGTTTTCGGTCTCCGAAAACAGTCGCCGGGCCTCCCTCTCTTCTCTTCTCTCAGCTAGATACTGTCTACACAGCCCACTCTACCTACCGCCAGGTCCAACCTAACCTCTCTCGTCAGCCCGCGGCCCTCCTCGCGCGCGCGTCCGATAGTTGTCCCGAACCCGACTCGGACAGTCGGCTCGGTTGGGTCCGGATCATCCCCAAACATCTACAAAACATCTCCGTTTTTCTTTTTGGACTCCCTACCAATTTTTCTCGGACCGTCTCATTTCGATCGTAGGGAGGAGATACCCCCTGACCTAAATTCATCTGATATAAATATCAGTCTAACCCTAGATCTTAGGGGCTTGTCCCATCTTTTCCCTTTCGGCCGCCGCCACTCTCTCATCGGGATCCTCCCTGATCCACCCACCTCCTCTCCCTTGATTTCCCCATCGAGCCAACCACAGCCACCCACCTTTCTTCCTCGTTCAGCGACCACCGCATCTCCCCTGCCAGTTCCACCCAACCAGCACCGCCATTTTCTCCCTTGGTATCCCTCCTGATTCCCTCGTTTCAGCCAGCCAGTGCAGCCGCCCACCTTCTCCTCAATTACAGCGACACCTATTCGTCGCCACCTCCCTGCCTCGCTCCTCCAGCCCAAACTGCTCGTCCCCGTCGGCGACCAAAGTCACTAGGATCCCGCTGCCGAAGCAAGCAGCTTCACCTCGCCGAACCACCAGATGAGCTCCGTTGCCCCTTCTTCTTGGCCTTCCGTGCTCCTACCATCCTCTCTCTCTTTGCTCATCTCTCTACCCTGTTTCCTTTTCTACAGGAGCACCACCAAGGATGCCATGGAGCCCGATGGAGCTATGCCTTGCTGCCTCAAGTCGCATAGCACCGCGCAGCCGCCGCCGCTCGGATCCCACGTGTGCTTGCGGCGCTTCACCGGGCTTCGTCGACGTTGACCGCGTCCACTCTGTCCCCTACCTCGCGCCTCCTCCCGAGCAGGAGCTCCCATGGCTGCCGCCGCCCTCGTGGCTACCCTACAGGAGCTCCCCGCCGCCGGGTAGGGTCACCTCCGCCCGGTTTCCCCACTCCCGGATCCACGCCGGCGCCCCAGATCTGACGACCTCGACCTCGCCAGGATTCTCACCGCCGTCATCTGCTTCCGCCTGGCCTTGCAGCTCCCGCCTCCCCGCCAAGGCTCGTCGCTGACCTACCCTGCCGAGTCCCGCACCCCTTGCCGCTCCCCGCTGACTCCATCGGAGCCGTGTCTCTCCACGCCTGAGAACGCCGGCCATCTCCCTCGTCGGAGTCGCGCCCTCCTTCCCCTGCTTCTGGTCGATGCAAGTTCAGATGCCCTTCTTCCTCTACTTCGCCAGTTTCAGGACGCGAGCGCTTGAACCATGTTGACCACATCGCCATCGCTTGGGCCACCACATCGACAGCGCCTGGGCCTTTCCCCGCTCAGCCCAGGAGAGCGAAGGGCACGCCAGCCTCTCCACCGAGTCAGGCCAAGGCCCATGGGTGAGGCCACCCCAAGCGCCCCCTCCTTTTTTTTCTTATTGCTGGGCCAGTTCAGGTTTGGCCCAGTGGATGTTTTTTTTGTTCTGCGAATTTAGCTAATTTCCAGGGATCTGCAGATTTATAGAAAACCCCTTAGCCTTCATGCATTTAATATCTCACAAACTAAGCATCACATGTCAAAACTTTGTATATGAAACTTGCTTAGTTTTTCATCTAGTTTAATAATATGCAACTTTTATCTATGTTTAAAATTATGTTTGTTTTAATTTGCTTAAATAACTTGCTAAAATGATTTATTTCATAACTAAATAACCGTAACTCGGATTTTATTAAACTTTATATGTAAATGGGGTAGAATTTTGCCTAGTTTAACATGGTGGCATCATCTTGCATGTTTAATAACTATAAAATATGGTTTAGGGCAGAACAGTACCAAACCTTAAAATATGCATATGGGGCTTTACCGGAATTGTTGTTTGTTATTTTCGGCCTCATTTAAACTTGCCTAGATAGATAGTTTCTTTATGCTTCACCTCTTGCCATGCTAACAACATTTAATCTTGTTGGGTACATAAACGAGAGAGAACTAAATAAGTCATGTGGTGTTTTCTTCAATATGCAACAGATTTGCATGTTGAGCTCCACTTAATTTGTAGGGTTGTTTGTGCTTTTTGCCATGCCATGCCTCATTAAACCGGACATGCATCATACTTGTTTTCGCATCGTGCCATGCTTATGTGATGATTGTTTACTATGTTGTTTGATTCTTTCCGGTGTGCTTCTTCGGGTTGGTTCCGATAACGTTGCATTGTAAGGATCCATTCGACTACGTCCGTTTGTCTTCTTCATGGACTTATTCTTCTTCCTTGCGGGATATCAGGCAAGATGACCATACCCTCGAAATCACTTCTATCTTTGCTTGCTAGATGCTCGCTCTTTTGCTACGCCTATGCTGTGATACCTACCACTTGATTATCATGCCTACCATACTGCTGAGCCAAGCCTCTAACCCACCTTGTCCTAGCAAACCGTTGTTTGGCTATGTTACCGCTTTGCTCAGCCCCTCTTATAGCGTTGTTAGTTGCAGGTGAAGATTGGAGTTGTTCCTTGTTGGAACATGGATATTTTGTTGGGATATCACAATATCTCTTACTTAATTATTGCATCTATATACTTGGTAAAGGGGTGGAAGGCTCGGCCTTATGCCTCGTGTTTTGTTCCACTCTTGCCGCCCTAGTTTCTGTCATATCGGTGTTATGTTCCCGGATTTTGCGTTCCTTACGCGGTTGGGTTATAATGGGAACCCCTTGACAGTTCGCCTTGAATAAAACTCCTCCAGCAAGGCCCAACATTGGTTTTACCATTCGCCACCTAGCCTTTTTCTTTCCCTTGGGTTCTGTAGACTCAATGGTCATCTTTATTTAAACCCCCGGGCCAGTGCTCCTCTGAGTGTTGGTCCAAACTGAGCGATGTCCGGAGCTACCAGGGGCAACTCTAGGCTGGCCCACCCGACGTCTGGCTCATCCAGTGTGCCTTGAGAACGAGATATGTGAAGCTCCTATCGGGATTTGTCGGCACATCTGGACGGCTTTGCTGGTCTGGTTTTACCATTGTCGAAATGTCTTGTAACCGGGATTCCGAGTCTGATTGGGTCTTCTCGCTAGAAGGAATATCCTTCGTTGACCGTGAGAGCTTGTGATGGGCTAAGTTGGGACACCCCTATAGGGTTTTGAACTTTCGAAAGTCGTGCCCGCGGTTATGGGAAGATGGGAATTTGTTAATGTCCGGTTGTAGAAAACCTGAAGTTGACCTTAATTAAAATACATCAACCGCGTGTGTAACCGTGATGGTCTCTTTCTGGTGGAGTCCGGGAAGTGAACACGGTGTTGGAGTTATGTTTGGCGTAGGTTGTTCTAGCATCACTTCTTGATCATAGTTTATCGACCGTGCTTTGCCTTCTCTTCTCGCTCTCATTTGCGTATGTTAGCCATCATATATGCTAGTCGCTTGCTGCAGCTCCACCTCATACCTTTTACCCTACCTATAAGCTTAAATAGTCTTGATCGCGAGGGTGCGATATTGCTGAGTCCCCGTGACTCATAGATACTTCCAAAACTAGTTTGCAGGTGCCGTTGAACCGTGCAGGTGATGCAACCAAGCTCAAGGAGGAGCCCGATGAAGATCATGTCCTTTGTAGTGTTTCGTTCTAGTTGATCCGTAGTGGAGCCCAGTTGGGGTCGATCGGGGATCTATGTAGCATTTGGAGTAGTCTTCTTTTATTTTGGCTCCGTAGTCGGCCCTTGATTGTATTTGGATGATGTAATGCTTTATTCATGTAATTGTGTGAATTGGCGATTGTAAGCCAACTATGTATCTCTTTCCCTTATGTATTACATGGGTTGTGTGAAGATTACCTCACTTGCGACATTGCTTTCAATGCGGTTATGTCTCTAAGTCGTGCTTCGACACGTGGGAGATATAGCCGCATCGAGGGCGTTACAAGTTGGTAATCAGAGCCTTCCCCGACCTTAGGAGCCCCTTGCTTGATCGAATCGTTGGCGTTGTTGAGTCTAGAAAAATGTTTTGAGTCATTTAGGAATTATATATATCGGAGAGTTAGGAATTCTTTTACTCCTCAGTCCCTTCGTCGCTCTGGTGAGGCATCCTGACGTAGAGTTTTGCCTCTTCTCTTCTCAAATTTTCACTAATTCTTTTTTTAGGATCACGCGGGTATCTTGGAATCATTCCGATGGTTTTGTGACGAGAACATTGTTCTTGGTGCCTCCTGTCATTTAGGGGTTGTGGCAGTGTCCCGGGGAGTTGAGCTCCGAGGTGTTGTCGTCACAATTTTATCGTTGCAGTTCTGGAATACCTGAGTTTAGTTTCGCCGACATCGAAAATCTCTTTTATGCAGTTGTTGGTGAGATAACCTCGATGCCACCCAGTACTGGGGCGGGAGTTCGGGAGTATTGCCATAACTCGTATAACAGATGCTTTTCGAAGGTTGAGGTAAACGATTTCCGAAGGTTTCTTGGTTATGTGTTGAAGGATGGATACAGCTGGATGTAGGATTTGCTAGTTTTGGGTGAGACATTAAGCTTCCCCTGTATCCCCAACACCTGATTGCATAACCGGAAAATTCCGGGAGTTTATAAGTGGGAATTCAAGTAGCTCTTAGGATATCTTTCCGACAGATGTATGATATGAAATTGGGGTTCGACGTCTAGTGGTCCGCCTATCCACGGTTGGTTTTACAGTGGTCTCGTTGTGTCTTAAAGAGTCCTTGGCTATGCCGACTCGGGGACGCTTCGTATGTCATGTGCACTGCCTTGTACATGATGGTGCTGTACGATCGAGCCCGTGTAGGCCCCACCACGAAAACTTCAGACGAAATCTCTATCATATGTTTGTTCCGGCTTATTCTGCAAGCCAATCCTTTGTTTTGTTTTTTAGTTGTGGTATTCGAGTTGCTTCAAAGTCAAATGTTGATTCCATACCTTTCCTAAGTGGTGTTCTCATATTCCTATGTGGATACTAATCCTTCTTGATCATCAAGATTGTTTTTGTCAATCCTTTTTAACCGGCGTGCTTCTCTTCAAGTGGATCTGATCATTTCAACACCCGCAAGATCAAGTATCAGTTTCTTCTGAACGGTGTTTGTTTCATCCGTCTCCAGGTTGCCTTTGTTTTCCCTCCCTCCCACCCTTTTCTTCAAGGAGCCAAATTTCTTATTCAAGTATCATTTTATTGTGTGAAGCCTCTCCATTCCTTTTCCGTTAATGTTCTTATCCGGTGATTCTCATGAAGATTCTAATGGAGCTTCAAGTTCGTCATTCTTCATTCTTTTCATCTCCGGTGGTTTCAAATCAAGCTTTCAGTGTTGATCTCATATCCCTTTTTCCTCGTTTCAAATACCTTCTCATGCCGGTGCACCTAATATTCATTCACTTCTCGCTATTAATTATTCCGTAGTGCTCAAGATATCTCGAAGATTCGTGTTTTCCACTCTGCATTCGTTCAAGATCTTTCGAGGTTGTTATCTCATTCAAGCCTTTTAATTCAACCGGTGCAATCTCTTTTTTCAAGTAATCATTTCAACGGTGTTTCTTTTGAGTGGGCCCTAACCCACAGGTCTTTTCCCAGGATCTTACCTGACTCTTCTAATTTCCCGGAGCTATCCTCAAATTTCATTTCTAAGTTTGACGTAAGAATGTATCATCATAAGTCTTATGTTTTTCTCCAAGATCGTCCACATTCTTTTCATCGTTGGCTCAATCTCTTCGCTTTTGATTCTTTCGGAGTATCTCAACGATTTGGTGGTGTTTCTCATCGTCATTCTCAGATTTGAAGACCGAAGAAGAGTTTCTTTTAAATCTTGCCCCATTCTCTGCCATCCTCCCATAATTGTTTCGGTTGTGAGAATTTCTTTTCACCCATCTGGAGTAATTTAGAGTATTTTCAGTTTGATTCTTCGAAGGCCATCATTTCGGGATTATTCATTCTAGCTTTGAGCTCTCATCCTCCTAATTTTACCGGTGCATCGTTCAAATAACCTCTAATCACTGCATGATCTCTTCGTTCTCTCATATATAAATTCTCTCAAGCATCTTCATTCATTTGCTAATTCTTCCCGGTGTTTTCTTTATCTTCTCTTTGTTCATTTCTAATTCTTACGGTGGTTCGTTCAAGAGTTCTCGTCATTCGTTAGCATATCAATTTAATTCGTTGTTTTCAATCCTACCGGTGGTTCGTTGAAGACCTTCCCAAGTTTGCGCAATATCTATCTTAATTCCTTTTTATGAGAATAAGTAGTGTGCCAAATCCATTGTTTTTCATCAATTTAATTGGTGAAGCATAAGCATAATGTAATTCTTATTTTTTTTGTTTCATTGAGTGAACTCAATTCCCTATTCCGGAGACTCATCAAATTCTCGGTTTCACTTGTTTCATCTTTTCTTTTCCGGAGTTCCAAGCTCTCTCAATTTAGTTCATTGCAAAGATCCATCTATTAATTGCAAGGATTCACCTTGTGTTTCCAACTTCTCTTTCTTCTCGTTATACTTTGTAACTGGAGTTATTCATGGGAGGCTCTACCTGATGGTTCACCGAGGATTTAATTCCTTCTCGAAGTTTTTCATCGAGATTCTTTTCAGAGGACCTCAAGCATTCTTCATCTTGCAACCCGGAGTGCAATTCTTTCTTCCGTACCATTTAAGGTGGTGCTATGTCATTCTTGATATTTTGAGTTCATGTTTCATGATTCACAAGTTATCAAGAATGAGGTATTTTAAACCCATCGATCTCTTCATTGGAGTTATCTTGGGTTATATTTCACCTAAAGCCTTCCCTAAGGATTGTTACTATTATGGTGCTTATGAATGACCCAAGTTCTTCATTTATCCTCCCGGTGAAATAAGTTTCTTGTCTTCTTGTTGATATCAATCCAATCTATTATTTTTCGTTAGTGGCAGAATTTCACCTCATAGCTTTGAGATGTTTTCTATAAGTCCACTACAACGTTGTTCTTTTCGTTGTTGGTTTTCCAACAACTCCGTTCAACCCTTCTCCTAAAGATGCCTTTTCAAACTCTTTTGTAGCAGAAGTTGGCATTTTCTTCTCCATTCTTTTCATTCAATTATCTATCTTCTATTTCTTCTGTTCCGGAGGCATTGTGATGTTGCTCTCTTCAACCCTTCTTCTTGTTCTTGTCAGGACCTTGTTCTTTTCCTTTCTTATCCCTTCTAAACCGAAGTGCTACCCAAATCGGTTCTTTCCTTTCCTCTTTTCCTAACGGAGTGTTTTCAACTTTGTTCATCTTCGTTGCATTCTTTCTTTTAATGGCTTAACCTTTATAGGATCGTTGGTTTCACTCGTTTGTCAAAGAAGCAACCTAGTTTTACCTCTTCTCTTTCTCTTCCGTTTACCCTCCAGTGCCATTCTAGATCTCGGGATGAGATCCTCTCGTAGTGGTGGAGTGTTGTAAGGCCCCGAGGCGGAGGTGCCAGGTGTCTCCCAGTTGTTCTCCATCGTTGCCATGTCATTCACTTGCGTGTTGCATCTTGTCATGTCATCATGTGCATTGCATCATCATGTTTTCAAAACTTGCATCCGTTCGGTTTCCCCCAGTTCCGTCAGTTGTCCGTTCTGAGCCCAGACACACTCGCACGCGCCCGCGGCATGTCCAAAATAGTATTTTATAAGTGTCCAGAAAATGTTCTCGGAATGGGTTGAAAGTTGGAATGTGGTGTTGTTATGTTGTTAGTAGGTCGCCTGCCAAGTTTCATCGCATTCCGAGTTCGTTTGACGCCCCAACGATTAACTATATCGACAGTATAACCGGACTTTACGTCGGATGTTTTAGGTCTCCGAAAACAGTCGTCGGGCCTCCCTCTCTTCTCTTCTCTCAGCTCAAGACCGTCTACACAGCCCACTCTACCTACCACCAGGTCCAACCTAACCTCTCTCGTCAGCCCGCGGCCCTCCTCGCGCGCGCGTCCGATAGTTGTCCCGAACCCGACTCGGACAGTCTGCTTGGTTGGGTCCGGATCATCCCCAAACATCTACAAAACATCTCCGTTTTTCTTTTTGGACTCCCTACCTATTTTTCTCGGACCATCTGATTTCGATCATAGGGAGGAGATACCCCTGACCTAAATTCATCTGATATAAATATCAGTCTAACCCTAGATCTTAGGTGCTTGTCCCATCTTTTCCCTTTCGGCCGCCGCCACTCTCTCATCGAGATCCTCCTCGATCCACCCACCTCCTCTCCCTTGATTTCCCCATCTAGCCAACCACATCCACCCACCTTTCTTCCTCGTTCAGCGACCACCGCATCTCCCCTGCCAGTTCCACCCAACCAGCGCTGCCATTTTCTCCCTTGGTATCCCTCCTGATTCCCTCGTTTCAGCCAGCCAGTGCAGCCGCCCACCTTCTCCTCAATTAAAGAGACACCCAGTCACCGCCACCTCCCTGCCTCGCTCCTCCAGCCCAAGCTGCTCGTCCCCGTCGGCGACCAAAGTCACCAGGATCCCGCTGCCGAAGCAAGCAGCTTCACCTCACCGAACCACCAAATGAGCTCCGTTGCCCCTTCTTCTTGGCCTTCCGTGCTCCTACCGTCCTCTCTCTCTCTGCTCATCTCTCCCCCCCGTTTCCTTTTCTACAGGAGCACCACCAAGGATGCCATGGAGCCCGATGGAGCTATGCCTTGCTGCCTCAAGTCGCATAGCACCGCGCAGCCGCCGCCGCTCGGATCCCACGTGTGCTTGCGGCGCTTCACCGGGCTTCGTCGACGTTGACCGCATCCACTCCGTCCCCTACCTTGCGCCTCCTCCCGAGCAGGAGCTCCCATGGCTGCCGCCGCCCTCGTGGCTACCCCGCAGGAGCTCCCCGCCGCCGGATCGGGTCGCCTTCGCCCGGTTTCCCCGCTCCCGGATCCACGCCGGCGCCCCGGATATGACGACCTCAACCTCACCAGGATTCTCACCGCCGTCACCTGCTTCCGCCTGGCCTTGCAGCTCTTGCCGCCCTGCCAAGGCTCGTCGCCGACCTCCCCTGCCGAGTCCCACGCCGCTTGCCGCTCCCCGATGACTCCGCCGGAGCCGTGCCTCTCCACACCTGAGAATGCCGGCCATCTCCCTCATTGGAGTCGCGCCTTGCTTCCCCTGCTTCTAGTCGATGCAAGTTCAGACGCCCTGCTTCCTCTGCTTTGTCAGTTTCAGGATGCGAGAGCTCGAACCACGTTGACCACATCGCCATCGCTTGGGCCACCGCATCGACAGCGCCTGGGCCTTTCCCCGCTCAGCCCAGCAGAGCGAAGGGCGCGCCAGCCTCTCCACCGAGTCGGGCCAAGGCCCATGGGTGAGGCCACCCCAAGCGCCCCCTCCTTTTTTTTCTTACTGCTGGGCCAATTCAGTTTCGGCCCAGTGGATGTTTTTTTTGTTCTGTGAATTTAGCTAATTTCCAGGGATCTGCATATTTACAGAAAACCCCTTAGCCTTCATGCATTTAATATCTCACAAACTAAGCATCACATGTAAAAACTTTGTGTATGGAACTTGCTTAGTTTTTCATCTAGTTTAACAATATGCAACTTTCATCTATGTTTAAAATGATGTTTGTTTTAATTTGCTTAAATAACTTGCTAAAATGATTTATTTCATAACTAAATAACCGTAACTCAGATTTTATTAAACTTTATATGTAAATGGCGTGGAATTTTCCCTAGTATAACATGGTGACATCATCTTGCATGTTTAATAACTATAAAATATGGTTTAGGGCAGAACAGTACCAAACCTTAAAATATGCATATGGGGCTTTACCGGAATTGTTGTTTGTTATTTTCGGCCTCATTTAAACTTGCCTAGATAGATAGTTTCTTTATGCTTCACCTCTTGCCATGCTAATGACATTTAATATTTTTGGGTACATAAACAAGAGAGAACTAAATAAGTCATGTGGTGTTTTCTTCAATATGCAACGGAGTTGCATGTTGAGCTCCACTTAATTTGTAGGGTTGTTTGTGCTTTTTGCCATGCCATGCCTCATTAAACCGGACATGCATCATACTTGTTTTCGCATCGTGCCATGCTTATGTGATGATTATTTACTATGTTGTTTGATTCTTTCCGGTGTGCTTTTTCGGGTTGGTTCCGATAACGTTGCATTGTGAGGATCCGTTCGACTACGTCCGTTTGTCTTCTTCATGGAATTATTCTTCTTCCTTGCGGGATATCAGGCAAGATGACCATACCCTCGAAATCACTTCTATCTTTGCTTGCTAGATGCTCGCTCTTTTGCTATGCCTATGCTGCGATACCTACCACTTGATTATCATGCCTCCCATATTGTTGAGCCAAGCCTCTAACCCACCTTGTCCTAGCAAACCATTGTTTGGCTATGTTACCACTTTGCTCAGCCCCTCTTATAGCATTGTTAGTTGCAGGTGAAGATTGGAGTTGTTCCTTGTTGGAACATGGATATTTTGTTGGGATATCACAATATCTCTTACTTAATTAATGCATCTATATACTTGGTAAAGGGGTGGAAGGCTCGGCCTTATGCTTGGTGTTTTGTTCCACTCTTGCCGCCCTAGTTTCCGTCGTATCGGTGTTATGTTCCCGGATTTTGCGTTCCTTACGCGGTTGGGTTATAATGGGAACCCCTTGACAGTTCGCCTTGAATAAAACTCCTCCAGCAAGGCCCAACATTGGTTTTACCATTCGCCACGTAGCCTTTTCTTTCCCTTGGGTTCTGCAGACTCAAGGGTCATCTTTATTTAAACCCCCGGGCCAGTGCTCCTCTGAGTGTTGGTCCCAACTGAGCGATGTCCGGAGCTACCAGCGGCCACTCTGGGCTTGCCCACTCGACGTCTGGCTCATCCGGTGTGCCCTGAGAAGGAGATATGTGCAGCTCTTATCGGGATTTGTCGGCAAATCTGGGTGGCTTTGCTGGTCTTGTTTTACCATTGTCAAAATGTCTTGTAACCGGGATTCCGAGTCTGATCGGGTCTTCCCGCTAGAAGGAATATCCTTCGTTGACCGTGAGAGCTTGTGATGGGCTAAGTTGGGACACCCCTGCAGGGTTTTGAACTTTCGAAAGTCGTGCCCGCGGTTATGGGCAGATGGAAATTTGTTAATGTCCAGTTGTAGAAAACCTGAAGTTGACCTTAATTAAAATACATCAACCGCGTGCACGACTTTCCGGCGGAGTCCGGGAAGTGAACACGGTGTTGGAGTTATGTTTGGCGTAGGTTGTTCTAGGATCACTTCTTGATCATAGTTTATCGACCGTGCTTTGCCTTCTCTGGTCGCTCTCATTTGCGTATGTTAGCCACCATATATGCTAGTCGCTTGGTGCAGCTCCACCTCATACATTTTACCCTACCTATAAGCTTAAATAGTCTTGATCGCGAATGTGCAAGATTGCTGAGTCCCCGTGACTCACAGATACTTCCAAAACCAGTTTGCAGGTGCCGTTGAACCGTGCAGGTGATGCAACCAAGCTCAAGGAGGAGGCCGATGAAGATCTTGTCCTTTGTGTTGTTTCGTTCTAGTTGATCCATAGTGGAGCCCAGTTAGGGTCGATCGGGGATCTGTGTAGCATTTGGAGTAGTCTTCTTTTATTTTGGCTCCGTAATCGGGCCTTAATTGTATTTGGATGATGTAATGCTTTATTCATGTAATTGTGTGAAGTGGCGATTGTAAGCCAACTATGTATCTCTTTCCCTTATGTATTACATGGGTTGTGTGAAGATTACCTCACTTGCGACATTGCTTTCAATGCGGTTATGCCTCTAAGTCGTGCTTCGACACGTGGGAGATATAGCCGCATCGAGGGCGTTACAGCTATATGTTGTTAGGAATTACCAAAACCACCTAGGGATAGGTGCATTTTCAATATCCCCCTTTTTCGTAATTGATGACAACATATATATCAAAGCTTCGACAAATGATAATAAGAATGAAAAATATTGTCGCTTTGAGAAGTTTGTGAAAAGCAAGGGCTCCCCCTAAATTTGTTCATAGTTTAAGATTTGCTTTGGACTGCAAATGCACAATGAGTTAGGATCAAGGGTTACTCTTCCATGTCACATACATCTTGGTGGAGCGCTCAAAATGATAATAAGTAAATACATGCACTCATCACCAAGAAAAGTGAATGATCATATGGGGATATAAAGGGATAATGTCATCCAACAAGCATTAAGTTAGCATATGATCAAACATATGATCATCCAAGTATCACACACAAGCATAAAGTATCTCAAACAAGCAAATAAACAAAGTTCAACCACCAAGCAATAAGAGAGAATAAAAAGCAACACTCTCTCTCTCGGAGCCTATGATCTATACATTTTCTCCCCCTTTGGCAACAAGTTACCAAAAATTTCATAAAAAATGCATAGTGCTAGATCGACTCTCAGGATTGGTCTTCAGGTGGTGGTGTAGATAAAACTCCGAGGACGAAGGCATCAGTTGATGTAGATGGAGCTGGTGGAGTGGGTGCTGGAGCTGGTGGCACTGAAGCTGTAGTTGGTGCAGATGAAGTTACTCTGGTGTCTGTAACAGGCACTGTAGCAGATCTCTGTCCTCTAGGCACTCTAGCAAAAGCATCAGTGGTAGACTTTCCCTCCTTCTCCTGCACTTCATCCTGAAGTTGCTCAACAACTAACTGGATCTCGGTGACCTTCACATCTAAATCATAGAACTTTTGTTCCACGATCCTCTCCAAGCGCTCTTGGTTCTGAGTCAGGGTGGCCAGTCCCTTCTCAATCCTCAGAGTGGAGGCAATCAAGTAGCCAAGCTGATCTTGCTTGCTCTTCAGAAGGTACTGAGATGCCTCATCAGTGGTTGGCATCTTTGCAGCCTTTTCAGCCCTTGCCTTTTCCCTCTTTGCTTGTGCTTGCATAGAAGATGGTTCATTTTCATCCATCACCACGGTGTTGTCCTCAAAGTCTGGGTAGATGGGCATATGTTGCTTATCCAAGAGATATGTGCTAGTGCCCATCTTGGAGTTGATTAGCTCCTGGATCTGTGGGGCATACCCACAACTTTTCTTCTGATCTGCAGTGGTTCTCTTTATGGTTTCCACAATTAGGCTCATGACTTTGAACTTTTGAGGCACATCAAATATGTGGAGCAGGTTAATTGCATGGCCTCTGATCATCTTGCGATCACCTGACTTTGGCAAGAGAGTGTGCCTGAGGATCCAGTTGATTGTTGGCAAGCCTGACAGAAGGTAATGTACCGATCCAAACTTGTGTGTCTCAAGAGCAGCATCTGGGATCTCCTTGTACATATGTGCCATGGTGTTGTGATCCTTCTTCTTCTTGCCATAGACATCCAAGTCATCTTCATTCTCCTGAGGAGCATTGATCAGTTTTTCCCATTCTTCAACTGTTGACTGGTACCGAGTACCTTCAGACATCCAGACAAATCCTGCCATCTGGGTAGAAATGAGTTGTGGAGTAGAACTGCATAATAAGCTCATCATTGCACTTTGTGAGCTTCTGAGCCACAAACTCATCGACTCCACATGCCTTGAAGCTGTCATATACACCAGGGAAGTGATCCTCATTTTCCTCAATGAATTTCCAATCAACCCATCTCATGTCACACACTATGGGCTTCTTGCAAGTAAAATAGTCTCATAGAAGTCCTGCGGTTCCTTTGTATGGAACCTGTAGTCCACAGCAGTCCTTCTCCTGGTGGCATATGGATCAGGCTCTCTCCGTAGCATTAATCATGAACCCTTCCTGGTTTTCATATTCTCTGCAACTGGATGAGCATCATTGTGATCTGAAATTTTGGGCTTCAACTTCCTCAAAACAACATAATCATCTTCTTCAGCAGCTTGAGGCACTTGGGCCTTGTTCTTCTCCTCAGCAGGGATGTTCCTGGTGCTCCTCTTGGGTTTTGGCTTTGGAGTTGGAGCAACAGTCTTAGGAGCAGTTTTGGACTTAGATGGAGCAGCCCCTGCCCTTATAGCATCTCCCATAAGCTTTTGAGCTTTGGGTGCTGGTGCTGCATCCTCTTCCTCTTCTTCAGAATATCTCATTATTGAGGATCTTCCAAGCACTCTGGAGGTGGTCTTCTTGACCCTTTCCTTCCTTTTCTTGCCTTCTCCAACTGCCTCTTCTGATGGCTTGGAGGTTTCAGCAGTGGATGCTCTGGCCTTTGGCATAGGCACTCTCTTGGCAGGAATCTTTGTCTTCATTCTTGGCTTAGTGGTAGCAGCTGTGCCATATTCCTTTTTCAGATCTTTCTTCTTTGAGGTGGCCTCTTCCTCAATAGCCACATAGTCCTCATCCTCGGAATCTGAGGTTCTCTTCTTTCTGGTCTTGGTGGCTGCCTTAGGCAAGTTGCTGGGTGTGCTCCTGCTTCCCTCATCAAAGCTGCTAGAGGAACTAGTGCCCTCACTCATGTTGACTTGCTCCTCAGGTTTGTTCTGGCTGTCACTCTGATCTGACATGATGCAAATACTGACAGCAGACCCTGTGAATAGATTATAGATGAGGTAGATTGGATGAGCATCACAAAGTACAGAGGTTTTTGCAAAAGAATGAGTTAAAAACATAGTTTTTGTTTTCCATAGAAAGCATTTCAGATCTACCGATTTGAAAACTCGGAGATACCGAAGCAGCTTTTGGAACCTAAACTAGTGAACTCGCACCGAGACTACTAGGGTTTCACAAAGTATTGAACTCGGTCACACCGATTTGCAATTCTCGGTCAGACCGAGAATCACATGTGCAATGGCCATAGCCAAATCGGTGGAACCGATTTCAACAACTCGGTTGGTCCGATATGGTTTCGGCGGAAACCTAACCTTAATTTTCAATCCACAACTAAACTACAGAGTGATTTCACTGGATAGAATGATCTCAATCGTGGCAAGATACATTGCAACACAATGTGCTAGGAATCGGACAGGGATTAGCACAAGGATCAAGTCCATACCCTAGTGCGGCGATGGACCTGTTATGGTGGCAATGGCGGAGACGATTCCCGCTGACGGCGGCGGATACCGGCGGCGGATACCAGTGGCGGAAGGCAGCTGGCGATGAGGAGGACGATCCGGAGACCCAGGGAGGCAGAGCAGCCTGAGCGTGGGCGAAGGGGTTCGAAATTTTTTCCAAATTTTGGTCCGGGGATATATATAGCTTGACCATGTCGGTGTGACCGAGTGGAACAACTCGGTGGCACCGAGATGCATAACTGCAAGCAGTTACTGCAACACAATGTGACTGAAAAGTTCAAATCGGTTGTACCGAGATTGAAAACCTAGATTGACTTAGTGATCTCGGTATGACCGAAATGGATGAATCGGTCAGACCGAAATCAACAAAGAAGTTTTGGAAGTTTAAGTCTATGAAGAATCGGGGACTCCGAGTGCTCCTCACACAGAGTGGTTCGAATCTGACTTGATCAAACTTTGTGATGTAGCATGAATAAAGTTTGAGACAAGAAAAGCATAGATAGCTATAGAAGGTTCTTAGGCATTCTTGTCCATCCACTTGGCAAAAGAAAAAGGAACCAAACAATCAAAACAACAAGTGGATGTCCTCGAATGAGTAAATTATGCAACCAACATGCTCACACAATAAAATGGCAAATGAAATATGTGGCAAAGCATGCGCAACCAATTCTAGCATCTGTCAAGCAATTGGCGATGACTAGGTCATCTATATATGAGTATATTGACTTAGGAGTCAAATGAGATACTCATCGTTTAAGCACAAGTGGGGTTACCACTTTTACATAAAGCGTTGTTGTGTTCACACCATTAGAGTTGCTTTAGCTCAATTCTTAGAGTAAAGCTCCCCCTAGATGTGAGATCCCCCCCTAAGAGGGATTAACTAACCTTGGGTTTTGTCGATGATGACTTCATTTAGGTGTTGAAGATGTGGATGCTCAAGGTTGATGTAGATCATTTGGAGCAATCCTTTGGAGTGAGTTGCACTTTCAATACCTACACGGGTTAGTCCCACAAGGAACAAACAAGGATATCCATAGAGATAGAGTGATGCACACACAAGATGATGTCTAGGAAAGCATTAGGTTACCTTGTCCCTTGTCTTACCAATAAGAGGGTTTGTGACTCCTTTAACTAGGGCAAGATGTGGAAGTTGATTGCACTTGTTCTTGGCAAAATGATAAGAGTGAAGTATGGTGGCGGAGTCACCCTCAACAACTCTCCAGTTCTTCTTCTTCGGATCCACATCATCTTGATGGGAATCCTTGGAGTTGTACTCATACTTGATGAGGTAGAACTTATGTAGTCTTGGGAACCCACTGGACCAAGGCCTTAGGTGCTTCTTCAAATGCATCAATTTTCTCTTGAAGCTTATCCTTGCCTTTTTGCTCGTGGTCTTGTGGTGGAAGATCATCTTGAGAATGTGTCCCTTTGAAGGAAGTAGGATCATACTTCTCTTGTTGAGGAACAAACTTCGTCTTTGGGTATTGATCTTCTTCCCACTCAACTCCATTGGCATTGAACTTTCGTTCAAAACCAACACCTTAGTTCTTCCGGTGTCTTCCTTGCTTGTGTACAATTTCCTCGAATTGCTTACTCCCGGCAAGGCTCTTGTAAACACCTTTCTCTATAATTCCCTTCAATAAGCTATTTTCTTGCTCAAGTGTAACTTGGCTAAGAGAATCATTAGTGGAATCAAGAGAACTACTAGAAGCAAACAACATTGGATTTAGCATGATTATTGTTACTACTAGAGGAAGAATCTTTCTTGTTCTTGTTACTAGACTTGACTTGAGGCATGTAAGTGGATAAGAGTAAACGCTTGGCAATGTAAGAAGAACTTTTCTTGCGAAGATCATCATTGATTGCCTTTAAGAACTCATGCTCTTGCTCAAGGTTGAGCTTTTCAAAACGTAATTTCTCATGAGTCCTTAAAAGTTCTCGATGATCTCCTAAGATAGTTTCATGAGCTAACTTAAGAGTGTTTAGTTCTTTAGTTAGAAACTCAATCTTCTCCTTATCATTGTCATTCGTTTTATCTTGATTAGCATGATTAATTGACGTTTCATCATAGTATTCATCACTAGAGTTGTCAACAAGTAAATCATCATCACCTAACAAGTCATCTTCATCACTATTGAAATCAACATACTCGGGGTGTGATACCTTTGGGCCTTTAGCCATGAAGCATCTTCCAAGTCCTTCATTTGGTGAATCAAATATGTCGTAGGAGTTGATTGACACAAGTGCTAGACCGGCAACACCTTCATCTTGAGTATATTCGGAGTCGGAGTGATAGCTTCTCTTGGAGTGATTGTCGGAGTCGGATACCCATTCACCAACATGAGCTTGATGTCTTCGTTTTGTGTAGCTCCTTGATGACTTATCCTTCCTTTCCGAATCTCTGCTTCTCCAGGATGTTCTTCGTTCATAACGATCATCTCTACTCCTTCTCTCTCTTGATGGTGATTCTTCTCTTCTACTTCTTCTTTTTGGAGAATATTCTCTTCTCTTGCAGGGTGCCATACACTCATTGGAATAGTGTCCGGGTCTTCCACAATTGTAGCAGTTTCACTCTCGACTAGAAGATCTTTTGTCATTGTAGGACCTTGACTTGGAACTTCTCTCTTTGCTTCTACTCTTGTAGAACTTGTTGAAGTTCTTCACCATTTGGCTCAATTCTTCATTGAAGGTTTGTTTCTCACCTGATGATGTGGGAGCTTCACATGAGGCTTTGTAAGCACCACTTGACTTGTTATGGAGCTCCTCCTTATCCTTGAGTGACATCTCATGAGTAACAATTCTTCCAATGACTTCCATTGGCTTGAGATATTTGTAATTGGGCATCATTTGGATCAATGTGCATACGGTATCATATTTTCCATCCAAAGCTCTTAGGATCTTCTTGATGATGAATTTGTCAGTCATCTCTTCACTTCCTAATCCGGTGATCTCATTTGTGATAAGAGCAAGCCTAGAGTACATTTCAGCGACACCTTCACCATCCTTCATTCTGAACTTGTCAAGCTGACTTTGAAGCAGATCCAACTTGGATTCCTTGACGGAGTCGGTACCTTCGTGCATATCAATCAAAGTATCCCAAATTTCCTTTGCATTCTCAAGACAGCTGATTTTGTTGAATTCTTTGGGGCACAATCTGTTGAAGAGGATATCACAAGCTTGAGCATTGTATTGCGACATCTTCAACTCTTCGGTGGTAGCTTCACGGTTCGGTTCTCTCCCATAGAAGAATTCACCTTGTAAACCAATACACACAATAGCCCATACGGCGGGGTTATGTCCAAGAATATGCATTTTCATCTTATGCTTCCAACTAGCAAAATTAGTACCATGAAAGTAAGGACCTCTACGATGGTAATTTCCCTCGCTAGACGCCATACTCTCCTAGGTTGTGAAACCAAGGCTATGACAACCAAAAGCTATGGAAATCAAAGCAAATGGAGACCAAAGCTCTGATACCACTTGTAGGATCGAAAGTATGTCTAGAGGGGATGATTAGACTACTTGACCAAATAAAAACTTATCATTTTCCCAATTTTATTTCTTGGCAGATTTTGCAACTTTGGACAAGTCAAGCAATCTCAAAACAATTCAAGCAAGCATGCAAAGAGTATATGAGCAGCGGAAAGTAAATCATGGAACTTGCAAGAATGTAAAGGGAGGGGTTTGGAAGATTCAAACGCAATAGCAGACACGGATGTTTTTGTCGTGGTTCTGATAGGTGGTGCTATCGTACATCCACGTTGATGGAGACTTCAACCCACGAAGGGTAACGACTGTGCGAGTCCATGGAGGGCTCCACTCACGAAGGGTCCACGAAGAAGCAACCTTGTCTATCCCACCATGGCCATCGCCCACGAAGGACTTGCCTCACTATCGGTAGATCTTCACAAAGTAGGCGATCTCCTTGCCCTTACAAACTCCTAGGTTCAACTCCACAATCTTGTCGGAGGCTCCCAAGTGACACCTAGACAATCTAGGAGACACCACTCTCCAAGAAGTAACAAACAGTGTGTTAGTGATGAACTCCTTGCTCTTGTGCTTCAAATGATAGTCTCCCCAACACTCAACTCTCTCTCACAGGATATGGATTTGGTGGAAAGAGGATTTGAGTGGAAAGCAACTTGGGAAGGCTAGAGATCTAGATTCATATGGTAAGAATCGAATATTCTGGCCTCAACACAAGTGTAGGTGGTTCTCTTCTCTGAAATTGTAAGTTAGAAGTGTAGGTTTGTTCTGATGGCTCTCTCTATGAATGAAGAGGTGGTGGAGGGGTATATATAGCCTCCACACAAAATCTAACCATTACATACAACTTTCCAATCTCGGTGCTACCGAATTGATAAACTCGGTCGGACCGATTCAGCAAAGCTAGTGACCGTTAGGGTTTTCGGTGGGACCGACATGCAACACGGTAGGACCAATATGGTGAGGGTTAGGTCATAACTTAATCTTGGTGAGACCGATTACACAAACTCGGTGAGACCGATTTTGGTAATAAGCTCACCAGAGAGTTGGTCAGGTAAACTCGGTGGGACCGATTCGCTCATTTCGGTGAGACCGAAATGTTACAAAAGGTAAACCGAGAGTTTACATTTCAATCTCGGTTGGACTGATCGCTCATCTCGGTGGGACCAAAATGTTACGAAGGGAAACAGAGAGATTACAATCCCATCTCGGTGAGACCGAGCTCCCTATCGGTGAGACCGATTTGCCTAGGGTTTCTGGCAGGGGCTATGTCATCTAAACTCGGTGGCGTCGGATATAAAGAATCGGTGGGGCCGAGTTTGACTTTTGGTTTAGGTCATATGTGGATGTGAGAAAGTAGTTGAGGGTTTTGGAGCATATCACTAAGCATTTTGAGCAAGAGCCTCATTAAGCAACACCTCATCCCTCCTTGATAGTATTGGCTTTTCCTATAGACTCAATGTGATCATGGATCACTAAAATAGAAAATGTAGAGTCTTGAGCTTTATGCTTGAGCCAATCCTTTTGTCCTTATCATTTTGAGGGGTCCACTTTTCTCATCCATGCCATGGCAAACATTGAGCTTTCTTGAGGTATTAATCTTGAAATGGCATTAGCTCAATGAGCTATATGTTGTTAGGAATTACCAAAGCCACCTAGGGATAGTTGCACATTCACTTGTAGCCGGGAATCCGAGTCTGATCGGGTCTTCCTGAGTGAAGGAATATCCTTTGTTGACCGTGAGAGCTTGTGATGGGCTAAGTTGGGACACCCCTGCAGGCTTTTGAACTTCCGAAAGCCGTGCCCGCGGTTATGGGAAGATGGGAATTTGTTAATTTCGGATTGTAGAGAACTTGAAACTTAACTTAATTAAAATCAACCACGTGTGTAGCCTTGATGGTCTCTTTTCTGCAGAGTCCGGGAAGAGAACACGGTCTCGTGTTATGCTTGAACGTAAGTAGCTTCAGGATCACTTCTTGATCGTTATTAGCTTCTCAACCGTGCTTTGCTTCTCTTCTCGCTCTCTTTTGCGTAAGTTAGCCACCATATATGCTAGTGCTTGCTGCAGCTCCACCTCACTACCTTTCCTACCTTTAAGCTTAAATAGTCTTGATCGTGAGGGTGTGAGATTGACGAGTCCCCGTGACTCACAGATACTTCCAAACAGATGCAGGTGCCGATGATGCCAGTGCAGGGGACACTACCGATCTCAAGTGGGAGTTCGATGAGGATTCGGGCCATTACTATGTGTCTTTTCTGGATGAGCTGTAGAGGAGCTGAGTTGGGGCGATCGGGGATCTAGCATTTGGGGTTGTATTTCTTTATTTTGGTTCCGTAGTCCGACCTTGATTGTATTCTAGATGATGTATGATATATTTATGTATTGTGCGAAGTGGCGATTGTAAGCCAACTCTTTATCCCTTTCTTATTCGGTACATGGGATTGCTACATCTTGAGCTTGTGTTGGATTTCCCCGAAGAGGAAAGCATGATGCAGCAGAGTAGCATAAGTATTTCCCTCAGTTTTTGAGAACCAAGGTATCAATCCAGTAGGAGGCCACGCTCAAGTCCCTCGTACCTGCACAAAACGATAGCTACTCGCAACCAACGCGATTAGGGGTTGTCAATCCCTTCACGGTCACATACGAGAGTGAGATGTGATAGATATAATATTTTTGGTATTTTTGGTATAGAGATGCAAAGTGAAAAGTAAAAGGCAAAGTAAAAAAGCAAAGCAAGATTGAAGTGATGGAGATTGATATGGTGAGAATAGACCCAGGGGCCATAGGTTTCACAAGTGGCTTCTCTCAAGAGCATAAGTATTCTACGGTGGGTGAACAAATTACTGTTGAGTAATTGACAGAACTGAGCATAGTTATGAGAATATCTAGGCATGATCATGTATATAGGCATCACGTCCGTGACAAGTAGACCGAAACGATTTTGCATCTACTACTATTACTCCACTCATCGACCGCTATCCAGCATGCATCTAGAGTATTCAAATATTATTCATAGATAGACTTGATCATAAACCCACAATTCATCGGTGTCAACAAACACACCGCAAAAAAGAAGAAGATTACATCGAATAGATCTCCACGAGAGAGGGGGAGAACTTTGTATTGAGATCCAAAAAGAGAGAAGAAGCCATCTAGCTAATAACTATGGACCCGAGCTAAACTACTCACACTTCATCGGAGAGGCTATGATGATGTAGAAGCCCTCCATGATGACGGCCCTCTCCGGCGGAGCTCCAGAACAGGCCCCAAGATGGGATCTCATGGATACAGAAAGTTGCGGTGGTGGAATTAGGTTTT
Source organism: Triticum aestivum (assembly GCF_018294505.1). Classification (NCBI taxonomy): domain Eukaryota; kingdom Viridiplantae; phylum Streptophyta; class Magnoliopsida; order Poales; family Poaceae; genus Triticum; species Triticum aestivum. The sequence continues at coordinate 278,492,895 of NC_057797.1, read as the reverse complement.
TGGCTCCGTCTCTGTTCGTTTGGGGGTATGTAGGTATATATAGGAGGAAGAAGTAAGTCGGTGGAGCTTCGGTGGGCCCATGAGGGTGGGGGGCACGCCCCCCTACCTCGTGCCCACCTCGAAGCTTCCTTGGCGTAGGGTCCAACTCTCTTGGGTCATATTCGGGAAGAAAATCACGTTCCAGAAAGGTTTATTCCGTTTGGACTCTGTTTGATATTTCGTTTCTTCGAAACACTGAAATATGCAAAAAAAACAGCAATTCTGGTTGGGCCTCCGGTTAATAGGTTAGTCCAAAAAATAATATAAAAGTGGAAAAAAAGCCCAATATAGTCCAAAACAGTAGATTATATACCATGGAGCAATCAAAAATTATAGATACGTTGGAGACGTATCAGGGATGTGTAAAGATTACCACTCTTGCGACATGCCCACCATGCGGTTATGCCTCTAAGTCGTGCCCCGACACGTGGGAGATATAGCCGCATCGTGGGTGTTACAAGTTGGTAATCAGAGCCTTCCCCTACTTAGGAGCCCCCTGCTTGATCGAATCGCTGACGTTGTTGAGTCTAGAAGAAAATGTTGAGTCTTAGGATTATATATATCCGAGAGTGGGAATCTTTTTACTCCTCAGTCCCTTCGTCGCTCTGGTGAGGCCTCCTGACGTAGAGTTTTGACTCTTCTCTCCTCAAATTTCACGAATTTTTTTAGGATCACGCGGGTATCTTGTAATCGTTTCGATGGTTTTGTGACGAGAACATTGTTCTTGGTACCTCCTGACATTTAAGGGTTTTGGCAGTGTCCCAGGGAGTTGAGCTGTGTGGTGTTGTCATCACAATTTTATCGTTGCAGTTCTGGAATACCTGAGTTCGCCGACATCGAAAATATCCTTTATGCAGTGGTTGGTGAGATAACCTCGACGCCACCCAGTACTGGGGCGGGAGTTCGGGAGTATTGCCATAACTCGTATAACGGATGCTTTTCGAAGGTTGAGGTAAATGATTTCCGAAGGTTCTTGGTTATGTGTTGAAGGATGGAGACAGTTGGATGTAGGATTTGCTAGTTTTGGGTGAGATATTATGCTTCCCGTGTATCCCCAACACCTGATTGCATAACCAGAAAGTTTCAGGAGTTTCATAGGTGGGAATTCATGTAGCTCTAGTATTTCTTCCCGCAGATATTTGGTTTGTGATTGGGTATTCCTTACCAATTATTTGTTCATATCCATACCTTGTTGATTTATTCATCTACCTTTTATGTAAGTGGTTTCTCAACTTAATGGAAGTGTGATGATTTACTTTGGAATTCATTCGTTCATTCTTGTTCGAATGTTAAGGCTATATGTTGCAATTTCGATCCATTGATTCAGCTTGAATATATGTCTTTCAAGATGCTAACGGATGTCAACCTCTTCAGGATGGCTCCTCCAACGCGTCAGAATCCAGACCGCAATGATGGGAAACAGTCGAACCCTCCGCCACCACCGCCACCTCCGGAGGCATGGCAAGCTGTCATGGCAGCCACCAACGCCAACACTCAGATGCTTTTGCAACTCTTGCAAGAGCGCAACCAAGGGCAAGGCAACCAAAGAAATCAAGGCTAAGGCAACAATCAACCTCAGTTTGCTACCCTCAATTAGTTCCTAGCAAACCAGTCGAAGTCCTTCAGCAACTGTGTCGAGGCCACACACGCCAACGACTGGCTCGTAGATATCTGCAAACATTTTGAGTGTAGCAATGTCAAGCCTGAGGACTTTGTCAAGTTTGCTTCTTTTCAACTCAAGGATCAAGCTGCTGAGTGGTATCAAGTATACAAAGATTCCAGAGGAGGTCGTGTGATTACCTGGGATGATTTCCGCCGAGACATCAAAGCTCACCACATTCCACAAAGTGTTGCTAAGAGTAAGCGAGAGGAGTTCCGCAATCTCAAGCAAGGCAGCATGTCTGTTTACCAATACAATATCCTGTTTCAGAGGATCACTTGCTTCGCTAAACAAGACGTCCCTGATGAAAAGAGCATGATTTATCAATTCAGAGGTGGCCTCAGAGAAGATCTGCATTTAGCTCTCGTGCTTTTTGAGCCGACCAAGTATGATGAATTCTATAGCATGGCACTAAAGCAAGAGGCTACTCAGATTAAGTGTGATGCATCTAAGAAGAGAGTCAAGGATGCAGTTCCATCTTCTTCTTCAACTCAAGTGGCAGCTAAGCAACAGAAGTTCTGGTTGCCTCCTCCTCCTCCGTTCCGTCAGCCCTACCAGCGGAAGTGTAAAGGTGGCAATGGATCTTCCCACCCACCCAACCCAGGCTATCAGAGCAAAGCTTAGTCTAATGCTCCAAGGTCAAGTGCTCCTTATCACCGTCCGCTCTCATAGGTTACTTGCAACAAGTGTCAGCAGAAAGGGCACTATGCAAACAAATGCTTCAACCAAAGGCGCCTTCCGCCTCCTCTCCCGTGAGATCTGCCAGCAATGCAGTGGTCAAGCATAATCCCAAGCATGCTAAGGTCAACATGATGAACGAAACTCAGGCAGAGGATTCTTCAGAAGTGATCATGGGTAACCTTCCAGTTAACTCTATTCCTAAAAAAGTTCTTTTTGATACTGGTGCATCGCATTGTTTCATGTCAAGACCGTTTTTTGCCAAGCATGACTTCAACACTTCATTTTTGGTTAAAACCATTGCTGTCATTTCTCCGGGTAAACGTTTGAGCTCTAGCATGATAGCTCCTGATGTGTCAATCTAGATGGCCGACTATAGATTTCTAGCTTCTCCAACTATTCTTGGTGACTCGGATATTGATGTAATTCTCGGCATGGACTAGCTTTCTAAGCACAAGGCTCATCTTGATTGTGCGGCCAGGCAGATTCAATTGGCACACTCTTCTAAGGAAGTGATCATCTATACCACTCGTGATGAAACCATTCGGCAATTTTCTCTCAATGAGAATGGAGAGTTGAATGCCATCTCTCAGATTCCAGTCGTCTGTGATTATCAAGACGTCTTTCCAGAAGAGCTTCCGGGAATGCCTCCTCACCGGCCAGTTGAATTCGTCATCGATCTTGAGCCTGGCACGGAACCTGTTTGCAAACGTCCTTACAAGCTTGGATCAAAGGAATTGAAGGAATTGAAGAAACGGCTCGATGAACAAGAGCGTCTGGGTCCGATCAGACCGAGTTCATCTTCATGGGATTGTGGTGTTCTTTTTGTACAGAAGAAGGATGGCACGAACCAACTTTGTGTCGACTACCACCCATTGAACATGAAAACAATAAATAACAAGTACCCACTTCCCAACATCAGTGAGGTTTTTGAGCAACTTAAGGGTGCCCAAGTATTCTCCAATCTTGACCTCCGTATGGGTTATCATCAGATTCACATTCATGAACAAGATATCCCCAAGACAGCATTCAGAACAAGCTATGGTTCGTATGAATATACTGTCATGTCTTTAAACCTTGTAAATGCTCCTCCAATGTTCGCTCGCATGATGAACTTCATCTTCAACCCTTACACAAATGATTTCGTCTTGGTGTATCTCGATGAAATTTTGGTCTTTTCCAAGAACAAGGAGGATCATGCCAAGCATTTGAGATTGGTACTCGACAAACTCAGAGAGTATCAGTTCTATGTGAAGTTTTCAAAGTGTGAGTTCTGGCTTGATGAGGTTCTCTACCTTGGCCATATCATCTCCGCCAAGGGCATTGCTGTTAATCCTGAGAAGGTGTCTGCAATTGTGAATTAGGAACCGCCTCAGAATGTCAAGCAGCTCCGCAGTTTCCTTGGGCTCGCAATCTATTGTCGGAGATTCGTTGAGAATTTCTCTAAGATTGCAAAGCCTCTCTCCAACCTCCTCTAGAAACACGTCAAGTATGTCTGGACGCCTGAATGTGACATTGCTTTCAACACCCTCAAAGAGAAGCTAGTCACAGCTCATGTTTTGACTCCTCCTGATGAATCCAAATCATTCGAAGTTTTCTGTGATGCCTCCCTTGTCGGCGTTCTGGGAACGAGGGTCCCCAGACTTGCCTGCCTACGGCATGGCTCAAGTGGGGGTCCCAACGCAGCCCATCTTCATCAGCTTAAGTTCAAGACCCTCGCGAGGGGCCAAGCCTCGCGGGGCGAACGACCGGAAGTTTCCTCAGAGGCAGCCTCATCAGGCAGGCTCGTGAGGAGGCAGAGATATCAAGGCGGGGGTACCTCGCGAGGAGCCCATGATGCTAGCCATGACGATCGCGACCAGGCGGGCGCCGGCCTGTGCAGTGTCCTTGTTTCCCCTTTGGTGCAAAGGGGGCAAGCACAGGCGAAGGTATCGGGCAAAGGTTACCATTCCGGTGCAACAAGACCAAGACCAGCAGAGCGGTAGGACGGAGGTCACCGTGAAGCCCAAGACAGCGTCATCACCAGTGCTTTTGGCAGCCGAAGACCACCTTTGGTCAGGATAACTTGTAGTAGATGTTCCCCTTCAAAATGGCCAATTGTTGGTGCCCTTCCCGCTCATTATTTGGGGAGAGGCCCAGGGCCTCTATAAATAGAGCTAGCCACCACAGAGTAGGGGGGATGGAGACAACGATCTTGACAGTGAGAGATCTGATAGAACCCTAGTAGAGAGAGAGAAAGGCGACTGAACTCACCCCAGCAGTTCATCGCACCAGCTCAAGAACACCTCTCGCGAGGCTGTTCTTCCCTTGTACTGTTCATCATCAGCCCCTGAGGCAATCCACCACACCACACACTGGAGTAGGGTATTACACCACAACGGTGGCCCGAACCAGTATAAACCTCATGTCCATTGTGTTGTTCGTTGTTTCCAGCTTAGATCACGCGAGGAGATTTGACGTAGATCGGTAGGGGAGAGATCTCCGCGCGCACCCCAGTGTTCAAACCTCAAGGGTCTGCCTAAACCCGAAATCTGACATTTGGCGCGCCAGGTAGGGGTGCGCCGGAATCTTTCGTCCGCTGTTCTCGTGTGATCTTCCGTCGTGTCCATGGCTGACGCTCGTCGGGCTCGCGCCGAGCGCCGGGCTGCTCTCGCCAGCCGCGTCGCCCAGACGGCACCTGTCGGTGGACGCCCTTGTCGTTCCCCGTTGCCTACCGCCACCGGCCCGGTGGGGAACGAGCAGCAGGCCTCGTCCCAGCATCCTTCGGTACGGCGGGAGGGCCACACCGCCACACCGTCGCTAACTCCAGCCGCTTCGTCGTCCCACACCCGTTGCGCCCCCACGGACGCGCACGCTGCGCTGCTCCTGGCAAGAGAGCTCTTGCACTACCGCCCAGTGGACGACCTCTATGAGGACTGGCTCGCCCACATCACCGAGCTCGTCAGTGCCGCAGGGGGCTCCCCCTTGCCGTCCTTCTCGCTGCCTCGCCCTCCATTCCGCGCAGGAGGCGAGGATTAGGAGCTGCCTGGCTCCAAGGTGCGCAGCCCTAGGGCGAGACCCTCCATGTCCGGCACCTGCACAGCAAGAAAGGAGCTGCCAAGAGATCCCTAGTCCCCAAGAAGGTGCTCGCGTGCTCCCAGCGCCAGCGCGCCAAGATCGTGTCCCTGCACCTCCACGCCAAGACCCCGCGCTGCTCCAAGCGGCGGCGCGCGGTAATCCCCAGGAGCAAGCCCAGTACCAGCAAAAGGCACCGGTGGCCACAGCAGGCTGCCGTGCTCTCGCCCCCGAGCTATGCGGCATCACATGGTCAGGCAAGTTCAAGCCTGACCTGCCCCCTCGCTATGATGGCACGGCGGACCCCGCGGAGTTCCTACTGCTCTGCGAGCTATGCATCGAAGCCGCCAACGGAGACGAAAGGGTCATGGCGAACTGGTTTCCCATGGCGCTCAAGGACGGGGCCCACACCAAGCTCCTGAATCTGGCTCTTGGCATAATCTCCTCCTGGGACGAGATGCGCACTCGCTTCATCGCCAACTTCCAGGGCACTCGCGACCGGCCCCGGCCGTGAGCCATCTGCGCCGCATCAAGCAGCAGCAAGGGGAAACCCAGCAGAAATACATCCAGCGCTTCAACAACGCTCGCCTCAAGATCCCCAAGGTAACTAAAAAAGCTATCATCTCGGCCTTCTCCGATGGCGTACGCGACATCAAGATAAAGGAGGAGCTAGCAATCCATGAAGACATGTGCACATCCCTGGAGCTTTTCAACTTGGCGACCAAGTGCGCTAGGGTTGAGGAAGGGCGCCTTTCCCTCCTCGAACTCCCGACTGCCGACCTAGAAAACAAGAAGCCCATGGCCAAGGACGTGAAGCGCAAGGGTGCTATAGTGCTTGCAGTGGAACCAGACACCAAGCGAGGCAGGGATCATCCTGAGTCATCCAGGGGCAGCCGGTAATGCGTGTACCACGACCTCCACACCCACAACACCAACAAATGTCAAGAGCTCAGGGCTGTGAGAGATGGACGTGTCGGTTGACGCCCCGAGCGCAGCGACAAGGGCTATGGCCGAGGAGGAGGAAGAGGTGGCGGGCGATGGGAAGACCGTGGCCCTCGCCAAGGGTGGCGTGACCGACCTCGCGAGGATCACTGGCAAGACCAGCCTCGCGAGGGAGAGATCAACCTCGTGAGGATCGCCCGCACGGCATCGCAGGCCTTCCTCCTCTGCCGCCACCGCCAAGGAGGAACGAAGACCAACATCAAGACGAGGGAGCTGGGGGCTTCCAGGAGCCGCGTGCGATCGCTTGCATCATGGGTGGAGCGCAGGCCCCAGCCTCACAGCGCATCTTCAAGCAGTTTGCTCATGAGGTGAATGCAGTCCTCCCCAAGGTTGAGGGCACGCGCCCTCTCAGGTGGTCTACGTGCGCCATCACGTTCAGCTCAGCAGATCAGCTCAAGTGTGCGGCAACGGCCGGAGTCCTCCCGATGCTTTGCTCCCCGGTCATCAGCAACGTGCAGGTCACCAGGACCCTCATTGACGGCGGAGCAGGACTCAACCTCCTGTCCGTCGAGATGTTCAAGAATCTCCAAGTGTCGTACGATCAGCTTCAGCCAACCAAGCCCTTCTCAGGAGTCACTAGTGGTTCCACTGTTCCAATAGGGCAGGTTCGCCTTCCAGTCACCTTCGGGCAGCGCAACAACTACCGCACCGAGCTCATCGACTTCGACGTCGCCCACATCCGTCTGCCATACAACGCCATCCTCGGGTACCCAGCCCTGGCCGGGTTCATGGTAGTGACTCACCATGGATACAATGTCCTCAAGATGCCAGGAAGCGGTGGAGTCATCACCGTACCCTGTGAAGAAAGGGACGCAGTGTGTTCACTCGAGCGCGCGTTCCAAGCTGCAGCAATTGAAGACCTGAACCGCAGGAACGGAAGACTTCCCGAGGCGACCCTTAAGAAGAAGAAGGTTTTGCCTGGCCCAAGCCATAAGGAGGAGTGCGCCTCCGGAGGTGTTGTGTCAGGATCTGCGCCCAATCAGGGAGCGCCACCCTCTCTCGCATAGGAAGGCGCGCCCGGCGCCGTCCTCAGGCAGGGCTCGGGGGCTCTTTCTCGGAGAGCAACCGACTTTGCCAAGGTCGCGAGGGAGGCGCTCGGGCACCACTTGGAGGGGTGCTTCTAGGCACGTTTCCCTCGAGAAGGTACAAGGCAAGGAAGACCAAACCCTCAGGAGTTCATCGCGAGAAACACCCTGGAGCTACAGGAGTCGAGAGTCATGTGCGGCAGCCGCCGCTTGCCCACCGCATCCCCACATCCAGGCGAGGATGGTGGGCTGTGCGTCTGCACTGACGTGCCAAGGCTCAACTGAGCCACTTCTCAGGAGTGCCTCTAGCCTTCGCGCGTGGGGTGTTGCGAGGCTCCACCTCACAGCTACGTTCGCATGCCTTTCGGCCTGCGCGGTCCTCGCGGAGATGGAGATGGCCCTCGGAGACCCGCCTGTGCCTCCGGAGCCTCCCGAGGCTCCTGGGCCCGGGGACTCGTGAGGGTCGACGTCTTCATCGCGCATCGCCCGCTTCTTCAACATCACTCCATCTTCAACGGCACCAGCTGACATCTTTCTAAGTTCCATTTTTAGCTGGGATCGCCCACGGGGCCGCATCATTCCCAGGTCGCATGGGTCCGTCCCTGCGGCATGTATCCGTTTTGCTTATGCTCTTTACTTACCTTGTTGGGGCGCCTCTCGGGCTGCATCAACCCCGAGCTGCTTGGGCCTGGCCCAACGATGTTTGCTTTTCCTGCGTCTACTTAAAATGAATTTCCTCCTGCATGGTTAATGTACCCGACCTAATCGCCTGCTCGATTGACGCCTACCAATGGAGCCGCTCACTCTGGCACGACATTTGCGCATGGGTCCATCCCTACAACACCGATAAACCTGAGTGGTCGAGCTCTAGCCACGGCAGCCTCGCAAGGCGCCACCTCACCAGGCCCTCAGTGCCCCTCACAAGGCAACCGTAATGACATGTCTTGTTTCTCTTCATGATTGGTGTGCAGGACCTACTTCAGGAGCAATGGTGGGGACGTCGCGGGCTGCCTCTCCCTCTCTCCAGCATGGACCACTTGCACGTTAAAAGGGGGGCGCCTGAGCATCGCGACTCATGGGCTCCTACTAGCTCTTCAGCCCTCACCCGCTGGCCTTGACCCACGGCATCGCGACCTGTCATACCAGCGGCGGCTGAGCTCGCTCGAGGGCCGGGACCTGAGGACGTAGAGCATTAAGGAAAGTGCGGGGGAGCGGGAAGAAGCTCGCGAGGACCTAATCCAGCAGCGCCTCAGCTGCCACCACTCAGTCCGGGCGCTTCATCGAGGAACTACACCAAACTCAAGAGATAAGTCACACCCTTACAAGAGTTGGACCAATGCAGCGCCAAACCCTCGCCTAGTGTGGCTTTGTCATGGCGACATTGCCATCCTTTCTCGCCCAGCAAGGGCTGCTTGAGTGCTAAAGGGGACCTCCCGAGCATCGCGACTCGGGGGCTCTTACTGGACCTCGGGCCACTCACCTCCTGGCCTTGACCACGACATCGCGACCTGGCATACCAGCGACGGCTGAAGACTGCCTGGGGACTGGGACCTTCAGCGTAGAGCGCCAAGTCCTCGTGAGGATAGAAAGGGGGAGCCGAGCCGAGGCAGGACAAGCACCTTGCATTGATTCATATTAAGACATAATGTTCACAAAAGACATGGCAGGTGCCTTGCATACCCCCACAGGGTGTTGCTTCGATTCCTCGTAGGGAACAAAAGTACTAATCCTAAGGAACGCTAATCGCCCGCACCTCCGCAAGGGACGCCATCATCAACAGTGGGCTGCCCAACGCCGGCACCAACCCCATCCAGATCAGTGGCGTCGGCGGCTGGACGCAGCTGCCCTGCTCCGAGCACGGCGCGAGCTCGGGGGCTCGTAGCTGTCGTCGCTCGTCTCTGGAGTCGCGAGGAGCTCGGGGGAGCCGCTGGATTCCCCAGCTCCTCCGCTGCTACCTGAGGAGCTACTGGGGGCCGATGGGCGGGCCAGGTCCTCGCCAGTCCGTTACCCCTGCCGCTCTCCCTGGGGCAGCACTCCAGCCGGCGTCCTTCAGCATCGAAGACCTTGAAGAGGATCAGGGAGGCGTCATCGTATTCAAGATGAATTACGAGGGCACCTACCGTCCGGCAGACCCGGGCGATTTCGCTCCAGCCCCGGGTCATGAAGACCTTGCCCGGAGTGACGACGGCGACCTCCACTCTGGTCGCAAGGGTACTGCAGTCAGCATGCTGCAGCCAGAGCTCCAGAGCCCCGCTCGGCAGCATCTCGAAGGCGAAGGAAGGAGGAAGGCGAATCCAAGAGCTTGGGGGCATGGCAGCGTGGAGCACAAGCTTGCGAGAGGAGCGCTCGGCGTGGACTCCAGGAGGAACGACGCGCACCACCGTGACTCGCCGGCGTCGACGGCGGCACCGTCGATGTTGCTCGACGCCTTCTCCCCCAGGACCCACGACGCAGGCGTACAAGGGTAGCGGAAACCCAGGCGGCGACCACTCGTACCAGGGCCTCGGTGCCCCCTGCTGAGCACCCTCATCTCGGTGGCAGAGGACCAGCCGCTTCTTCGGCGGAAGTGGGTCAGGACCCTCTCGAGGAGCCTTTCCCTTCTCTTCTGCAGAAAACTGGCTGATTGGTGCCAATGGCGTAAGGAGGAGCAAGAGCAAGGAAGAAGAAGGAAAGGAGCAGCAGGAAGGGATGGACTGAAGGGGCTTGCGCAGCCCCGTACTTATAGCCGGAGGAGGCCAACCGCCGAGGACCACGATCACAGGTAATCATGACCGGTTTCTCTGCATGTAGGGACTTGTCAAGTCGTGCGGTCGCCGAGGCATCGTGGGGAAGCGCATATGCCCATGTCCAATCAATCTCCATGCGGCGCCCAAGGCCGCTGGCTGTTAGGGCCTGCGGCGCTTCGCGCTTGCCCCTTCGCTTCCCTGCTAGGCCAAGCCCGGGCGCGCCTTGGGCCCGGGGGCTACTATCGGCGTTCTGGGAACGGGGGTCCCCAGACTTGCCTGCCTGCGGCCTGCGGCATGGCTCAAGTGGGGGCCCAGCGCAGCCCATCTTCATCAGCTCAAGCTCAAGACCCTCGCGAGGGGCCAAGCCTCGCGGGGCGGACGGCCCGAAGCTTCCTCAGAGGCAGCCTCATCAGTCAGGCTCGCGAGGAGGTGGAGAGATCAAGGCGGGGGTACCTCGCAAGGAGCCCATGACGCAAGCCATGACGATCGAGACCAAGCGGGCGCTAGGCGAGCACTGGCCTGTGCAGTGTCCTTTTTTCCCCTTTGGTGCAAAGGGGGCAAGCACAGGCCAAGGCATCGGGAAAAGGTTACCATTCCGGTGCAACGAGACCAAGAGCGGCAGGACGGAGGTCACCGTGGAGCCCAAGACAGCGTCATCACCAGTGCTTTTGGTAGCCGAAGACCACCTTTGGTCAGGGTAACTTGTACTAGATGTTCCCCTTCAAAATGGCCAATTGTTGGCGCCCTTCCCGCTGATTATTTGGGGAGAGGCCCAGGGCCTCTATAAATAGAGCTAGCCACCACAGAGTAGGGGGGATGGAGACAACGATCTCGACGGTGAGAGATCTGATAGAACGCTAGCATAGAGAGAGAAAGGCAACTGAACTCACGCCAACAGTTCATCGCACCAGCTCAAGAACACCTCTCGCGAGGTTGTTCTTCCCTTGTACTGTTCATCATCAGCCCATGAGGCAATCCACCACACCACACACTGGAGTAGGGTATTACACCAAACGATGGCCCAAACTAGTATAAACCTCATGTCCCTTGTCTTGTTCGTTGTTTCCAGCTTAGATCACGCGAGGAGATTGGACGTAGATCGGTAGGGGAGAGATCTCCGCGCGCACCCCAGTGTTCGAACCTCAAGGGTCTGCCGAAACCCGAAATCCAACATCCCTGCAAGGTCTCGGTGTTGTGTTAATGCAAGAGAAGAAAGTTGTGGCTTATACCTCTCGCCAGTTGAAGCCCAACGAAAAGAACTACCCCACTCATGACCTCGAGTTGGCGGCATTTGTCCATGCTCTATTAACATGGAGACATCTCTTGTTGGGAAGGAAAGTGGACATCTTCACTGATCATAAGAGCCTCAAGTACATCTTCACTCAGCCCAACCTCAACCTCAGGCAGACTTGTTGGGTCAAAATGATAAAAGAATACAATCTGAGTATTGAATATACTCAAGGCAAGGCCAATGTCATCGAAGATGCTCTGAGCAGGAAGGCTTACTGCAATAGCTTAATTCTCAAGCCCTTCCAACCGGATCTTTGTGAAGCTTTCCGCAAACTGAATCTCCAAGTTGTTCCTCAAGGCTTTCTTGCCAACCTCCAAGTCTCTCCCACTTTGGAAGATCAGATTCATGAGGCTAAACTTCTTGATGCCATAGTGAAGAAGGTGAAAAATGGGATTGCCAAGAGCCAACCCAAATACAAGTGCTATCGCATTGATGACAAAACTCTCTATTCTTCGAGGATCGAATTGTGGTTCCTAAAGGTGATCTTTGGAAAGTCATTATGAACGAGGAGCACAATTCCCTTCTATCCATTCATCTTGGAAGTACAAAGATGTACCATGACCTCAAGCAGTCGTATTGGTGGACTCGAATGAAGCGATAAATTTCTCAGTTCGTGAATGAAGGTGATGTCTGCAGAAGAGTGAAAGCAGAACACCAACGGCCAGCTGGTCTCCTCCAACCTCTTGATATTCCAGAATGGAAGTTTGAACATATTGAGATGTACTTCGTGACTGGATTTCCCAAGTCCAAACGTGGAAAAGACGCTATCTTTGTTGTCATCGACAAGCTTACAAAAGTGGCTCATTTTCTTCGTATCAAAGAATCTATCATAGCAGCTAAGTTGCCAGAGCTATACACCTCCTTACACGGCATTCCGTAGTTGATATCTTCAGATCATGGAAGCACCTTTACTTCTAAGTTCTGGGACTCCTTTCAGAAGGCCATGGGCACAAACATTCGCTTCAGCACAACCTTCCATCCTCAAACTAGTGGCCAAGTCGAGCGAGTAAATCAAATCCTTAAAGATATGCTCAGGCTTGTGTCATTTCCTTCGGTATGAAGTGGGAAGATTGTCTTCCATATGTCGAGTTCTCCTACAACAACAGCTTCCAAGCGAGTTCGGGAAAGGCCCCATTCGAGATTCTCTATGGCAGAAAGTGTCGTACTCCTCTTAATTGGTCAGAGACTGGTGAACGCCAACTTCTTGGCAATGACTTAATCATAGAAGCTGAAGAAATGTGTAAAGTCATCAGTGAAAATCTCAAAGCCGCGCAATCGCACTAGAAGGGTTACTATGATAGCAAGCATCGTGACTTGTCTTTCGAGATCGGAGACCATGTCTACCTCCGCGTCTCTCCAATGAAAGGTACTCGCCGCTTCGGTATCAAATGGAAGCTTTCCCCTAAATACGTGGGTCCTTTCAAGATCATTGAGCTTCCATCCAACTTCGCAAATGTGCATGACATGTTTCACGTGTCACAGCTTCGCAAGTGCTTCAAGACTCCTGATCGCACCATCAACTTCGAAGAGATTGATCTCCAGGAAGACATGTCTTATCATGAGCATCCCGTTGCTATTCTTGAAGAAACCGAGCGCAAGACTCGCAACAAGTCTATCAAATTCCTGAAAGTGAAGTGGTCACATCATTCCGACCTAGAAGCCACATGGGAATGTGAGGATCACCTCCGTTCCGAATATCCGAAGTTCTTTTAGTCCTAGATTTCGGGACGAGATCCTTTCATAGTGGTGGAGTGTTGTAACGCCCCGGATGTAACCTGCCACATTTGTACTCCGACTCTGCCATTTTCGACTTTAAGTTATGAGATTCCCTTCGTGGTTGGGTTTTTGTCTTCGTTTTGCATTTTGTTCATGTCATGCATTTCATATCATGTCATCATGTGCATCGCATTTGCATTCATGTTCGTCTCATGCATCCGAGCATTTTCCCCGTTGTTTGTTTCACAATCCGACACTCCTACGTCCTCCAACGCCCCCTTTTGTCTCTTTTCGTGTGCGGGTGTTAAACGTTCTCGGAATGGACCGAGATTTTCTAAGTGGCCTTGGTACACCACCGGTAGACCGCCTGTCAAATTTCGTGTCATTTGGAGTCCGTTTGATACTCCAACGGTTAACCGGGGAACCGTAAAGGCCTCGTGTGTGTTCCAGCCCAACACCCCACTAAAACGGCCCAATAACCCATCCAAACCTCTCCCATGTCCTCCGTCGTCGGATCACGATCACGTGGTCGAAAAGTACACTCCATTTGGACACTCCAAACTCCTCCTACCTATAAATATGTCCTCCCGGTCCAAAATCCGGGTCCAAACACTAGATAAACCTCCCCCGCCACCACCGGACACGTCCGTGACAGCTAGACACATCCACCACCGCTGCCCGACGAATCCCTTGCCGACAAGAGGCGACCACCGCGCCCACATCGCCGCCGCCGCCCGGGGCCCAGATCCGGCCTGCCCCGGGGCTGAACCGAGCCTCGCCGGGCCCGCATGCCGCCGCCCGCTCTCGTGGCTCCTCCGCGCCCCGCTGCCTCGGCACGACCGCACCTCGCCGTCGACCGCCCGTGCAGCTGCGCCGCCGCCTCGCCGTAGCTCCGCCCGCCCCGACAGAACACCAGCAACGCCGGCGACCCGGCGACTCACCGCCTCCTCCGCCGCCCTCAAGCCTCGCCGGCGTTGTCCTCCTCTTCTCCGGCCACTTTAGCGCGCAAGTCCGGCGACGCCTTCGACGAACCTCGTGGAGCACGCCCGAACCCTAGATTTGAGGTCTACACCCACTCTTTTCCCACTAAGTCCCTTATTCTAGAACATTTTATGCCTCTGTTCTTTATGACATAACTCCATGACCATGGCTCCGTTTCATGCGCATGAGATATCAAAATGGTCATTGTGAGATGCTCCTCATTTCATTCCGTTGTGGCATGCTTGTTTGAGTCCATCTTGTTGCTCAAATCATTGATGCAAGAGTGCTATAAATTGTTAGGTGCTGTTACTTATCAGAGTATGAGGATTTGTCATATTTGTCACATTTGTTGTGTGCATCTTATGGGCATTAGCTCTACATGAGTTTTGGTATATGCCATGCTATCTTTACATGGGTGCTTGCCATGTATTTTTGTGATCAATGTGGTGACTAGCACAAGCATGCAAAGTAGCCTTCGTGTTATTTCTGATTTCAGGGACTTAGGATTTTGTTAAGTCCTTGGTCTGCTGTTATTTTTATGACATGCAACCATGATGCTACAGAGAGATCCGTGCTTGTTTTGAGTTGCTTTAGTAAGGATGATTTGGGCATATGGTTAGGCTATATCCATCCATGCCCCTGTTTGCTATTCTGGAGTTCCCTAGCATGTCTCAATCTTGCTCTACTTTTTCTATAAAATGTTCCTGGCAGATTATTTACATGTTAATCAATTTTGCCATGGTTGTTGTAGTTTATCCATGCATGCTATGGACTTGCTCTTGCCATGGTTAGATTCATGAACATGTCTTCTTGCTGATCCTGTGATTATCTTGTCACGCAATGCCTTGTTGTGAGTGAATCGAGCTCGCAAAGATGCCTTAATAATTCAGTTTATGCCATGCTCAGTTTTCTGCAAAGTCGGAATCTGTTAACGAAACTTGCAACGTTTACATGGGTGCCATCATATCTTCTATGCCTTTTTGGCTCATGTTCAGTAAGGGACTTTTGATTTATGCATTTAGTAGATTCATGCCATGCCTTTGTTTGCTATGATATGTTCCTGCAGAATCTTGTTAGCTTGCTCTAAACATGGCTTCCTGATGTTATTTCCTGGCATGTTAGTATTTTCACTAAGTCTATGAAGCTGATATCTTTTGCACTTTTGTCATGCTTGTTTGAACCTGCTCTGGTGTGATTTAGCTGTAGCTTAGTATTCATCTTTTGTCAAGCATCTTGAGTAGATCACTGCCATGTGCTTTATTGTTATGTTGGTGGGAAATAGCTTAATTTCTTCTTGCATTCTAGATGGCATCGTGCTGTTAATCGCAGATTTGTGCCATTATTGTTTTGCTTGCCATTTGCAAATCGTGCGTCCGATTTTGGTGATCTTTATATTGATTTCGACCGAAATCATCTCATCTTTCCAACGGCACGCTTGATTTTCCAAGTTGATGCTTGATCAATCTTTTCCTTCCGAAGCATACATATGCATTGCATATCACATCTCGCATATCATGCCATGTTTTGCATCACGTTGCTTGTGCATTGCACCGTGATTGATTGTTGGTTCCTTTGCTTGTGTTCTTGCCTTGGGTAGAGCTGGGAGATGAGTACGTGATCTAGGAACCTGTTGGGACGGGAACGAGGATCAAGCTTTCGTCAACTCTGAGAACATTGCAGGCAAGATGACCAAACCCCCGAAATCACTTCTATCTTTGCTTGCTAGTTGTTCGCTCTTTTGCCATGCCGCGATACCTACCACTCGCTATATCATGCCTCCCGTATTGCCATGTCAAGCCTCTAACCCACCTTTCCTAGCAAACCATTGTTTGGCTATGTTACCGCTTTGCTCAGCCCCTCTTATAGCGTTGTTAGTTGCAGGTGAAGCTGAAGTTTGTTCCATGTTGGAACATGGATATTGTTGGGATATCATTATTATATCTTGTTTACTTTAATGCACCTATATACTTGGTAAAGGGTGGAAGGCTCGGCCTTATGCCGGGTGTTTTGTTCCACTCTTGCCTCCCTAGTTTCCGTCATACCGGTGTTATGGTCCTTGATTTTGCGTCCGTTACGCGGTTCGGTGTTATGGGAACCCCTTGACAGTTCGCTCTGAATAAAACTCCTCCAGCAAGGCCCAACCTTGGTTTTTCCATTTGCCTACCTACCACCATATACCTTTCCCTTGGGTTTTGCAGACTCAAGGGTCATCTTTATTTTAAACCCCCCGGGCCAGTGCTCCTTTGAGTGTTGGTCCGAAATGGGAAACCTGCGGGGCCACCTCGGGGCAACTTGAGGGTTGGTTTTACTCGTAGATTGACCTATCCGGTGTGCCCTAAGAATGAGATACGTGCGACTCCTATTGGGATTTGTTGGCACATCGGGCGGCTTTCCTGGTCTTGTTTTACCTTTGTCGAAATGTCTTGTAACCGGGATTCCGAGTCTGATCGGGTCTTCCTAGGAGAAGGAATATCCTTCATTGATCGTGAGAGCTTGTGATGGGCTATGTTGCGACACCCCTACAGGGTTTTGAACTTTCGAAAGCCGTGCCCGTGGTTATGGGCAGATGGGAATTTGTTAATGTCCGGTTGTTGGGAACATGAAACTTAACTTACTTAAAATAAATCAAGCATGTGTGTAGCCATGATGGACTCATTTCGACGGAGTTCGGGAAGAGAACACGGTCTCGTGCTATGCTTGAACGTAAATAGCTTTAGGATCACTTCTTGATCGTTATTAGCTTCTCGACCGTGCTTTGCTTCTCTTCTCGCTCTCTTTCGCGTAAGTTAGCCACCATATATGTTGGTGCTTGCTGTAGCTCCACCTCACTACCTCTCCTATCATTAAGCTTAAATAGTCTTGATCGCGAGGGTGTGAGATTGCTGAGTCCCCGTGACTCACAGATACTTCCAAACAGATGCAGGTGCCGATGATGCCAGTGCAGGGGATGCTACCGAACTCAAGTGGGATTTTGACGAGGATTCGGGCCGTTACTATGTGTGTTTTCCGGATGATCAGTAGAGGAGCCCAGTTGGGGCGATCGGGGATCTAGCATTTGGGGTTATATTTCTTTATTTTGGTTCCGTAGTCAGACCTTGATTGTATTCTGGATGATGTATGATATTGTATTGTGTGAAGTGGCGATTGTAAGCCAACTCTTTATCCCTTTCTTATTCAGTACAAGGGATGTGTAAAGATTATCCCTCTTGTGACATGCCTACCATGCGGTTATGCCTCTAAGTCGTGCGCCGACATGTGGGAGATATAGCCGCATTGTGGGTGTTACACTTTCTTCCAACGATCATTGGTATTTTACTCAAAACTATATTTGTATTCGTCACATGATATGTGTTTTTCTTGGAGCGTCTTGTATGATATGAGTCTTTGCTTGTTTAATTTTGTGTTTTAAGTTATAAATCCTTGCTAGACACACCTATTTGAGAGAGCCAAAATTATGTCATGACTTGTTAGAATTCCTCCCTATGCTTCACTTAAATTTTTATGAGCAATGGACTTGCTCTAGGGCTTCACTTATATCTTTTTGAGCAGGGTGTGCTTTAGTATTTTTGAAGAAATGCTCTCTTGCTTCACTTAGATTTATTTGAGAGTTAGTAAAAATTTCAAGAAATTCAATCTTGCTTCACTTAAATTAATTTGATAGAAAGAAAAATTTATTATGCTCATGATCTTCACTTATATTTGTTGGATCTTGTCAAAAGCAATACATGAAATTTAGTCCCAAAGTGATAGATATCCAAGAAGGATATAATAAAAACTTTCATGAAGATCATTGGAAAAAATAAACTTAATTCCTAGTAATAGTTTTGAGATATGATGATGTGATACGTGAGTCATCTTGATGAGCAACTATGCTTTAGTAAGAATATTGGTGTTAAGATTTCTAATTCCCTATGCAAGTACGAAAGTCAATAGTCATGCAATGAAATTATATCCTACTTATGGTGCATTATTCGGTGTTATTTATGCTTAATGCTTGCTTATGAGATTATATGTTTCTTAATTGGTCGCTTCCCAATCTTTTGCTAGCCTTCATTTTGCACTAAGTATGTTCACTATTTGTGCATCTAAAAACCTTTAACCCAGTTTTGCCACACGAGTCCACTATATCTACTTGTATGCGGTATTCTTTTACTGTTCTAAGAAAATTTGCATGTTCCATCTCTAATTTTCAAAATAAACTTCTCTTTTGTGTATTTGTTTCACTCGTGGAGTGGTGAGGGGTGGCTAATATTTTCTATGCTAGATGTGTTTTCTCAAGACGGGTGTTTATTCACTTGTCAATGCACATGATTAAGGCAAAGGTATTAGGGATGCCCAGTCCCGAAATGCAAAAATGAATTTACTTTATGTTGTCAAATAATAAATTCCTTGGAAAGTGTTGGTATGGAGGGCACCCGTGGATACGGTTAGCCATGGAAAGTGAAAATATGGTGGAAAAAGGAATACATTTTATTTTCTGTTTGGGAACCGCCTATGATAGATCTATGCATGGAAAGTATTGGGAAGTCTAAGTCATTTTCGTTGGTGGGATGTATACACCTCTCAAAAAATTTATGTCTTTAAGTTTTTTGCTTTGAGCTCTGGCACCTCTACAAATCCATACTTCCCTCTATGAAGGGTGCTTCTTTTACTTTATGCAATTTTATTTTGAGTCTCCACCTTCTCTTATAAAAGCACCAACTAGGAGGCAATATTATCGTACTTAAGCATTGGGTGTAGCTAATATTCGAGTGTGTTTCATGAATGGATCAATGTTTGAGCATGATGGGCTAGGGATAACTTATTTTAGCATTGATATTTTGAAAGACATGGTTGCTTGTTGATATGATTGAGTGTCTAAATTATCATGTCAAAACTAGACTATTGCTTTGGACAACTAAAAGTCCAGTTGTCCATGATATAATGAAATAATATGATATGACATGATAGGCAGCAGTCCACATCAAAAATTCTGTTTTTATCACTTACCTACTCGAGGACGAGTAGAAGTTAAGCTTTGGGATGCTGATACGTCTCCAATGTATCTATAATTTTTGAATGTTCCATGCTGTTATATTATCAATCTTGGATGTTTTACAACCATTTTATAGTCATTTTATATCATTTTTGGTACTAACCTATTGACATAGTGCCAAGTGCCAGTTCCTGTTTTTTCCGTGTTTTTTACATCACAGAAAATCAATATCATACGGAGTCCAAATGCCACGAAACTTTACAGAGATTTTTTATGGACCAGAAGGAACATGTTGGCCCGTTTATGATCAGATCTATCTGTTTATATCCATGAAAGTTATTTGAGTTTATTTGATCTCTTATATGCATGATTGCTTATAGCCTTGTATTTCTTCTCCGATATTTGGATTTTGTTTGGCCAACTTGATCTATTTATCTTGGAATGGTAAGAGGTGCTTTGTAATGGGTTCGATCTTATAGTGCTTGATCCCAGTGACAGAAAGGGAAACGTCACGTATGTATCGTTGCTATTAAGGATAAAACGATGGGGTCTATCTCTACATAGATAGATCTTGTATACATCATGTCATCATTCTTATTGCATTACTCCGTTTCTCCATAAACTTAATACACTAGATGCATGCTGGATAGCGGTCGATGTGTGGAGTACTAGTAGTAGATGCAGGCAGGACTCGATCTACTAATTTTGGATGTGATGCCTATATAATGATCATTGCCTGGATATCGTTATAATTATTTGAGGTTCTATCAATTGTCCAACAGTAATTTGTTTACCCACCATTTGCTATTTTTCTCGAGAGAAGCCACTAGTGAAACCTACGACCCCGGGTCTTCTTTCTCATATATTTGCCTTTGCGATCTACTTTTCTCTTGCATTTATTTTCAGATCTATTAATCCAAAAACCCAAAAATACTTTGCCACACTTTATTTTATTTGCGATATATTTATTTAATCTATTACAACTTTCTCCCATCACGCACCAATTTCTGGCACCGTTACCTGAAAGGGACTAACAACCCCTTTAACATGTCGGGTTGCAAGGATTTGTTATCTATATGTAGGGGATGTTTACGTTGTGTTGCTTGGTTCTCATATGTGAGGGAAATACCTACCGCCGATGTGCTGCATCATCCCTTCCTTTTTGGGGAAATACCGACGTAGCTTCAAGCAACACCAAGTCGCCATGCCGCCTAGCTCGGACCGGGGAGGACGACGAGCCGGCTCGCCATCGCGCTTCGATGAACTAGGAGGAGGACTCCGTCTGAGTGCGGGCGTCGCTAGAGCTGAGCTTCAGGAGCCGCGATGGTCGCGAGTCTGCTTTTGCTTTTTTTCATGCATCAAGTAGTAGAAAGCCCTGTCGGGGCATGTAATGAACCGTGGCACTTGCGCTGTTATATTAACATTTTTATACCGCATCCTGGCATTCGTGTCGCTACTAATTGATGGATTCTTGTTGATCGTGATTAGGATAAGTTAGGTTAGTGTGCTTGCGGTAGACTCCCAGGTCGCGGGGCCGTGCTTCTTTGGAGTTTGGATCTCCTGCGCGCCCCTCGTTCCAGAGAGATCCTACCATGTGTTTCCTTCCTGAGGATCCAAAGGATCTAAGGCCTCAGGAGGAACCCAGTGGCCATGAGGTTTCTGGCGAGCCCTAGGGCCTCCTGAGATGTTCCATAGGGCGCCGCAGCCGATGCGAATCCCCCCGTGAGGACTGGTCGCCACTGGTATGCTAGGTCGTGATGCCCGACGAGGCCAGGGGATGAGGGCTCATGGGGAACACACATGCCCATTGGCTCGTTCACGAGCGTCACGCGAGGATTAAGACGCCAAAGGCTAGGGCAGCAAGGCTTTGGCGTGGTGTGTTCGTGGCCGGACCCATGCATGCACAATGTGCCATGTAGCCCCCCGCTCATGAGACACGCGGGGAAGAGATGGGCAGCTGCCCCTCTCCCAAAGCAAGGCTTGTAAAAATAAACACTGCAAGGAGAAAAACTCCCATCCCTTTCAAACATAGACGTCAGAAGTTCAAATTTCATTCCAAGAAGTGGCAAATCAGCTACAAAAATCAAGCAAAAGAACAACCACGTCCGGCACCTACACTAGTCTTCTGATCTTCCCGCCAGCATGGAGCATGGGGCTTCCACTAAGACGTGGGTGAGAACCCCATGAGGCTCAGGGCATCACTTAGAGACTCCGGGGCATGTACAGCCCCACTCATTATTACGTGAAAGTGGCACGAGCGAAGACTTGAGAGGCACATGGCACTCGCCTGTTACGGATAAAACTTCCAGAGGTGCTGGATGTTCCAGGCATTCTAGATGGGGACCCCGTCCTGCATCTCCAGGCACGTGGCGCCAGGTATGAAGACATGTGCGATCCTGAACGGGACCTCCCACATAGTCGAGAGCTTGTGAAGCCCCTCCCTGGAGAGCACGCGCCTTAGGACGAAGTCACTCACCTTAAGGGGCCTAGTTCGGATGCTGCGGCGGTGATACTGCCGCAGCGCCTATTGGTACCTCGCGGCTTGGAGCAAGGCTTGGCGTTGGCCCTCCTTCCCGACTACGAGGTCTATCCCCCGCGAGGCGTCCCGGCGTGCCTCATCAAACGCCAAGACCCTCGGGGAGCAATTTTTACTTCATGTGGAAGGACCCGCTCAGCCCCGTAGACGAGGAAGAATGGGGTCTCGCAGGTGGGCTTAGTCGTGGTGGTGTGCTCCTCCTTGAGCTTGTGTTGGTTTTTCCCTTGAAGAGGAAAGTGTGATGCAGCAAAGTAGAGATAAGTATTTCCCTTAGTTTTAAAACCAAGGTATCAATCCAGTAGGATACAGCGCACAATTCACCGAATACCTGCACCAACAATCAAACAACTTACACCTGTCAGTGTCCTAGGAACGGGGGTACCCAGACTTGCCTGCCTGCAACCCACGGCGTGGCTCCACCAGCGGCCCGGTACGGCCTAGTTTCAGCAGCAATGACTCAAGACCCTCGCGAGGGGTCAAGCCTCGCGAGGCGGACGACACCAAGATCTCCCTGGGGGCGGCCTTGCTAGGCTGGCTCCATAGGAGCGGAGATATCAAGGCAAGGTGCACCTCGCGAGGTTCACATGACATGAGCCATGACGACCAAGGCCAGGCGAGGGCCAGTGGGCGCAGTGTACTAGTTTCCCCTTTGGTGCCAAGGAGGCAAGCGCAGGCGCGGAGTCCTGAGCAATCAGGCAAATGATTCCATATTGGTGCAAGGAGACCAAGACCACCAGGACAACAGGACGGAGGTCGTCACAGAGCCCACTATAGCGTCACCACCTGAGCCTTTGCAGGCGAAGACTACTTTTGTTAGGATAACTTGTACTAGTTGTCTCCCTTTGAACTTGGTCGTTGTGCGATCTCTTCCCGCCTACATTTGGGAAGAGGACGAAGGCCAGTATAAATAGGACTTAGCCACCACCCGAAAGAGGGATCAGATCATTCATACCAACCTCACGCCCACTAGCTCATCGAGCTCAAGAACACCTCACCTCCTGAGGCTGTTGAACCACTGTACTAGTTCATCCTCAGCCCCTCGAGGAAATCCACTACAAATCTGGAGTAGGGTATTACTCCGCAAGGTGGCCCGAACCAGGATAAACTGTTGTGTCTCTTGTCCCTTGGGTTCATCGAGCTAGGCTACGGAATCGTTGGGCCAGCAGGTTGGGGAGAGGGAGTTCTTCGTACGCACCACAGTGTTCGATCCTCTCAAGGGTCTACGGAGCCTAGGATCCGATAGCACCCAACACGATAAAGGGGTTGTCAATCACTTCACGGTTAGTTGCAAAAGTGAGATCTGGTAGTGATAGATAAACGATAAAGTAAATATTTTTCGTATTTTTGTTTTATAGATTGGAAAGTAAAAGATTGCGAAATAGTAGATCGGAAACCTATATGATGGAAAATAGACCCGGGGGCCATAGGTTTCACTAGAGGCTTCTCTCAAGATAGAAAATACTACAGTGGGTGAACATATTACTAATGAGCTTGATAGAAAAGCATAAAGCTATAACGATATCTAAGGTAATGATCATGGATATAGCCATCACGTCCGTGTAAAGTAGACCAAAACGATTCTACATCTACTACTATTACTCCACCCATCGACCGATATCCAGCATGCATCTAGAGTATTAAGTTCATAAAGAACGGAGTAACACCTTAAGCATATGACATGATGTAGAGGAATTCACTCAAGCAATGTGGTGAAAATGCCATCTTTTTATCCTCGATGGAAACAATACAATATGTGCCTTGCTGCCCCTACTGTTGTTGGGAAAGGACACCACAAGATTGAACCCAAAGCTAAGCACTTCTCCCATTGCAAGAAAAACCAATCTAGTTGGCTAAACCAAACCGATAGTTCGAATAGAATTACAAAGATATCAAATCATGCATAAAAGTATTGCATCAAATAGATCTCCAAGAACATCGACGAGAACATGGTATTGAGAATCAAAGAGAGATAATATGCCATCTCCCTACCAGCTATGGACCCGTAGGTCTATGGTAAACTATTCACGCTTCATCGGAAGGGCAATAGAGTTGATGTAGAAGCACTACATGATCAAATCCCCATCCAACAAGGTGCCGAAAAGGTAAGATGGGATCTCACGGGTACATAAGGTTGCGATGGTAGAAAAGTTCTTTCGTGGATGCCTCTGTTGGTTTGGGGATATATGGGAATATATAGGTGCAAGAATTAGGTCAGCGGGTGCACGAGGGGCCCACAAGGGTGGGGGTGCGCCCTACCCCCCTGGGCACACCCTCTGTCCTTGTAGACGCCTCGTGGGTCCTCTAACTTCATCTCCAAGTCTCCTAGTTGTCTTCTGGTCCAAGAAAAATCATCGCAAAGGTTTTATTCTGTTTGGACTCCATTTGGTATTCCTTTTCTACGAAACTCAAAAACAGGAACTGGCACTGGGATCTAGGTTAATAGGTTAGTCCCAAAAGTAATATAAAATAACATATTAATGCATACAAAACATCCAAAATAGATAATATAATAGCACAGAACAATGAAAAATTATAGATACGTTGGAGACGTATCATGGTGCGGATGGACCACAACACAGACTGAAGCTCACCGAGCCAACCCCTGCCACATGCCTTGCATTTCTTCTTGAAGCTCCTCGTCTTAGGACCCCTCAGGACCTCAGGCCCTATGCTTCTTCGGAGGAGCAGCCCCTGGCCCCCTCCACATGTGCCCCGGCCTACGGTCCGACCTCTGGTGCCCTTCTACGGTGGTGGCTAACCTATATTTATATTGGCCTCGGTCCTCTTCTCCCAAAACATAGGCGGGAAGGGATCCTAAAGTGGCTAATTTTAAAGGGGACAAGTAGTACATCTTATCCTGACGAAAACATGGTATTTGCCCGCAAAGCTTCTAGTTGTGATGCAGCGGTGGGCTTGGTGATGACATCCGTCCTGCCGCACTGGCGGCCTTGGTCTCCTTGCACCGGAATGGAAACCTTTGCTAGATTCCTCGGGAACCCATGCCTATCCTTGCCTACTTAGACCCAAAGAGGAAACTGCCTTCTCTGCGCCCGCTGGTGCCCGCCTTCCGTGATCGTCATGGCTTCTGTTATGGTAGCCTCATGAGACTGATACCTGCATAGGAATATCTTCTCCTCGGGAGGCCACCTGGGGGGCACTCCCTCGGGAGGTCTTGACGTTGTTCGCCTTGCGAGGCTTGGCCCCTCGTGAGGGTCTTATCTTGGTGGTATTTTATATGGTCTGTACCAGGCCATCGATGGAGCCACGCCGTGGGTCGCAGGAAGGCAAGTCTGGGTACCTTGGGTCCTAGAATGCCGAAAGTGTCATGCTGAGGATGCAGCCCGGCAAGCATGTCGTGCCGCTTAATTGTCTTCTCCTGCTCTGCTTGAGATGCCTCTCGATGGGTGTCACGTGAAGGTAATCTGTCTCCAAAAAGGGTTGCCACCTGCTTAGTGGATGCCACTTAATCACTTGGCTGCTCGACACCGCATTGATAAGTGATTTGCGTCGCTGCGAGGTGGAGCGGTGGAGCAGTGGTGCCTTGGCGCGGATATTCACCCTTAGTGGTCCAGGCAAGCCTGCCGGGGAAGTCTTGGACTTGTCCTTGGGGCGGCCTCGACCTGGATGGGCGCTCTTTCCCAGCAAGGGAGGCTTTCCCAAGGTAGTGCTCTGCTATCTTGTTTGTCTTGGTCTTATTGATCCAAGCCTTGATCTAACGAAGAGCGGTTCTTCTGGTTTGGCCTTGCCTCGGATGTCGGTGTTGGATATTGGGTGCTAGTGTGCCTGTGTATAAGTCTAGGAAACAAACATGATCGTTCGTTGCACCGATAGGAGGGAGGTCCTCCGTGTAATTAGTCACCTAACGAAGGCCTTTGAAATCCTTGGGAAAACGCTCATTTCGTAGAGCTAGCAACAATCACGGGAGTACTTGACCCGACGCCTACCAAAGCTGAAGGAATCATTGGTACCTATTGATAAGCCCCCTGGTTTGACGCCTCCACTACTTGAGGGGCTCTTGCATCATCTACAATTGCCTAAGCATTTGTTTGTGTGATTAGGGGCGGGTTGCGGCGTCGCTCACTGCTGGAGACCGCGGCCGATACAACATGTCGGTTGTAACTACGGCTCGGGAGGGGAGTTGAGTGCACACGATATCGACTATATGAATACTTCTCCTGTTGTGCAATCGCTAGTTGAAGTAGCTCAATGACGTTCCGTGCTTCCACCACAATGGGCGACTCGCCAGTAATTGGGAGTGCATTGAGACATGTAGCCACTGCTACCATGTTATCCACCGGGTTAGAAAAGTGAGCTGGCGATGTTGTGAAACACCGAGGCGGGGTCTGGCCTCTGCGGGATGGCTCTGGCTGACGAGGCTGAGCCACCGCCCTACCTGGTGCCTCTGCAGTTCAGGGTATAACCAGTGCTCCTGGAGTACTCGGTCATGCCCCTGGTATCGAACGAATTCATTGGTTCATAATTAAAGGCCAAACGGGTCTGCTGCCTCCTCTGAAGGACTGCATTTGAAGCGTTTTGATCCAGACTTAAATGTCAGGCCTCCACCTTCACGCGCTCCAACTCAGCGTTGTTCTGAGCCTGTATCATTGCCATCTGAGCGTTCTCGGTGTTGATATCTTCCTGGGCCATGGTCATCTGCTCCCTAAGCTTCATAGTATCGGCATTACGCTTGGCCTCATTTTGTGTAGTGACATTAGTCGCCAGTAGGGTCGTCAAGGTTCCCATTAGGTCAGGTAAGACTTGAACCGGCGGCATGACTGAGCCAGATGTGCCAGCTGCCGCAGCCGCAGCCGCCGGGACGGCCATTGCTGTTGCATCGGCATTGAAGAATTAAGAGTCGGCGCCATGCCTGCCATGAAGATGCCAGCTCGGCTTAGGGGCTAGTAGGAGTTCTAAATACAGTTACCATCGGAACAACCCCCAAGCCCGCCATCCTGAAGCTGGTAGATTGACTCCATGTCTCTGGTCGAGGACTCATCACCTGAGTAGATGAGAGTCTCTCCTCCAGACGTGGAATCTTTCACAAGTTCCACCCTTTGCGTGAGGCCCACAAAAGCGTGCCTCCGCCCGGCTTGAACCCAAGCGGGTTGCGTGCGCTGACCCAGCTCGACGATGTCAGTGCAGATGTCCGGCTCAGGTTCTGATCCACCAAACTTGCCACTGAATATGTGGATTCCATCGATGGCGACCTAGTACTCGTACTCGATTGAGTCGGCCTTGGGGCCCCAGCGAGCATTGTCGTTGTAGAGCTTGCCGCGGCGACTCTTGGTCATCCTACCAACGGCATATCCCTTGATCCCTGGGAAAGATCCCTTCAAGAACTCTAAACCACCGTGTGTTGGCCCCATGGTGGGAGCCAACTGTCGTGGTTTTGTCACGGTAAATGTCCTAGTGAAAGGACTTAGGTGCGAGGCCATCGCTATGATTATTAACTTGACGGGGTTGAGCGAGACGAGTGTCACAGGAAACCGCGACTACGTATGGGACCAGGAGGTCCCTTGCTGGTTCAGCAGGGGGTCGATGCATTGCACAATGTACAAACGAGCGTGGGGAAGCATGTCAGAGATCACACAGGTAGTTTTACACAGGTTCGGGCCATCGCGAGGCGTAAAACCCTATTCCTACTTTGGTGGATTGATGGTGGAAAGGTGGTGGTGGAGCATAGTACACTTTCCCGGCAAGGGTTGCCTCAGTGTATGGGGGTGCGAGTTATCCAAGCTTCTAACCTAGTCTAAGGTTGTCATGGGCCTCCTTTTATAGATCAAGGGGTAACCACGATGGCAAAGTGGTCATTACACACTGATAAGATAGCAAATGGTGATATCATACCTAACTCTGCGGACTGATAGGGCGCATTAAATGCACTGCTCAATGTCACGTCGTTGGTCGTCCGGCAAGGCTTGCCGGGCTATCTTGCCAGCTTCATGCATGTTTGCTTGACACGTCACATGATGGGTGTCATCTGTGGGTTTCTCCTATAGAAAATGGCTGCCCTGTGGTGAATGGCTGCCACTTAATCATCTTGCGGCTTGACACTGCACTGATTGACGATGTGGGTCATGGTGGTGTGGTTGGTGAGGTGGTTTTTCCGCCGTGAGCCCCAGCAGGCCCTGCTGGGAGGCCTTGGCTGTCCGCCTCTAAGTGTGGCCTCACCCCTTGCCGGGCTCGCCTGCTCGGCAAGGGATGCCTTTCTTTTGATGATACCTTGTTTCTTTGGCTTGGTCTTGGTCCCTCTAATATGCATGTTGGTCCTTCGATGCTCTTGATCTCTTGTACTTTGACTTGGGCTGGTGCTTCAATCTCGTTCACGTGCCTGTGCATAGTCTGGGCAACAGACCCAGGGTTTGTTGCACCAACAGAAGCCACCGGGCCTGCCCCGAACACGCTGCCGAGCGTCACTGGGGTAGGGCCTAATAACTGCACACGCAGGGCTGCTGAAGAAGCTGGTCTCTTAGTTCTTCTTTGTTTCTTCATTAGTCTTGATTCTGGGCCAGTTTCCATTTCCCCCATGCATCGTGTAAAGCCAATAGAGGTGGGGCCGCTCCAGTAATGGCCCGTGAATGACTTTAACGCATGGGGTAGAAACAACCAGTTCACTCTTCCAACCACACCCTTATCCTTAACCACGTATGCTGCATGCATCGTGCTGGGAAGGTAACGGAGGCACATAGCATGGGAGAGCATTAAGGTGAGGGCCAGGTCGTCTGGAAATGGCGGAGGAGGACGGTGATCACCCTTTGAGGGAGCGGCTCCCCTCCCTGGGCTGCCTATTAAAAGGAGGGGCGGAGGAGGGGGAGTCACTCATCCTCGCATTCTTCCTCTTGTGTGTTCTTCTTCTCATTAGATATGTTGGACGAGAGGGCCTGGGGCCATCCCCCGGGCTCCATCTTGAAGCTTTCCCTGGATCTAAAATGGGGACTCGGGCGGCGCGGCAACAACACCGGGGGTGGCAACCCCAGCATGCTTGCCGCCAGGCCGCCCGTGGCCTTGACTTGAGTGGGAGGGGACGCAAACGACACCATGTCGAGGCTCGAAGTGGGCATGGCGCGTGGTAGTCGATCGCTTGACATTCTTCTTCCCTTCACGGTGTGTAATAGCCTGGATTAATAGGGACAATAGACTACTCATATCAATAAGGAATTCCTTCTTTTCTAGAAGCCCATTCGGATAGAATTCCAAAGTTAAGCATGCTCAGCTTGGAGTAATTTCAAGATTGGACCGACCGGGAAGTTGCTCCTGGGTGCGCACGAGTGCGAACAAAGTGCGTAGAAAAGACTAGTATTGGTCTGTGGGGCCAGTCTAGACCCCTCTAAGAGTAATGACCACCGGCAGGTGTGTCTGGGGCCTTACACGGTGCCGGGGAGGGGTCATGGAAGGAAGCCGCCATTGGTAAAGGCGAACCCAACTCCTCCTAGGCATGGTTCTTTCTCCGTGCAGGAGGGCTCGTTGCTCCTATCCATGTCTTCTGGGCACATGGTGGCTTCTGTCTTCAGGGCCGCTGGGGATGACCATGCTCTTTGTGGGAGTGAGTCCCTTGGAGAGCATGGTGTCCGGTACAGCTGCCATGACAGGTTCATCGAACGGCAGCGGTACGGGAGGTAGCAGCAACCCACGATGCGCCAAGAACGGGGGTGGCCGTTCTGACGGCTCGCATTTGCTGGTGACCCCGCTACCCCTTTTTGGTCTCCCTTCAGCGCCACCGTCTCTCCTGCCCTCTGGTTCCTTCCTCCTTGCTAAGGAGTGGCGCCGTCCTGATCCTGGGGAGGTACCAAATCCCGTTGTGCCCGCCTTCGGCCTCTTTGACCTCGTCTTATAGGAAATGGACAAGGGCAAAGGCATTACGGGGCACTTATCTTTTTTCAAACATAAATCTGTCGGCACTCGCCAAATTTTAATTCACATAATGTAATCTCTCAACTCCATGTTTGTTTTCTGTAATGCTTGTACTTGTATTAGCATATCAAGGAAAAAGATGAACCTTGCCAGGAACCCATGCATGTGCATGTCCATGCAGAGGCGAGATGCCTCTTTAATGTAAATAAACGAGTTTTCCCCGACGGGCTACCCTATCGGCACTCTTTTTGTCTGCCGGAGAGCTGCGTCTACTCGGGAAGAGACAAAGGGACCAGCCCCCCTACCAACTTCTCTTACCAAAGGCTACTGCGACCATCCTGACCGAAGCAACATTCGAGTCGTGGATGGGAGCACCTAAGTCTCACAAGAGTGGCGAGGTTTTCTTATGCACAAGTTATAGCTGTATAGAACACTAATGGACCGGAGGTAAAACTTATCTGCCTCCCTTGTCGGGGATCACGGTGCCCGGCAATCTCCTCATCTCCTTGTCGAAACCAAGTTCACGGCAAGAACCTGCGGCTTCATGCAGATGAGAATGAATGCAGAATGCGATCCTATCTATATGCATATGTAGATGCTCATGAAATGCTTATGCAGTGGTCTTGGAATGCTCATGCATGCATGCAGATCTTGTTCGGGGCCCCCCCTGTGACGCCCCAAGACCGGCGCTCCAGATACCTTCCATGGATTCCGAGGTTCATCGTGTGATTTGATTTGCTTGTTGCATTCATCATGTCATCATTTGCATTGCATCATTTTGTAACACCCACAATGCGGCTATATCTCCCACGTGTCGAGGCACGACTTAGAGGCATAACCGCAAGGTGGTTTAGTAGCAAGTGGGGTAATCTTCAGACAATCCCATGTACTGAATAAGAAAGGGATAAAGAGTTGGCTTACAATCGCCACTTGCAGGCGGCAGCTGGATGAACCGGAGGACGCGAAGGATCCCGCGACGGAGAGGCCAGAGAGACCGAGGCTCGACGGATCGGAGGCTAGCGACGTCGGTCATGGTCGACGGCGAGCTCCTGCGTCAGGACGTCCATGGAGGCAGGGGACTTGGCGCGGGGAGAAGCAAAAAGTGGACCCCCGGTTCAGGTGAAGTAGAGCCAGAGGCGGTGGCTTGGCATAGCTGTAGACGACGCTGGGGACGGGGAAACCAGCGCAGGTGGCCGGAGGAGCGGGAAATGGCGAAGAGGAGGCCGGTGATGCAGCCAATGTTGCGCGGCGGTTGCAGCGGCTGCAGCTGCCGCTCGTTGTAGAGGAGATGCGGCGCAACGAGGGACTTGCAGCGGCGGAGGAGCCCGGTTCGGTGAGGTCACCGGGGCCCTGGGCAGTGGAGGTCGATGTCTTGGTTTCGGCAGGTTGGCGCGCGAGCCAGCGAGGAACTCCGGCGACGGGTGGCTGACGGTGGCGCGAGCGCCAGCAACGGGCAGAGGGATGCGGATCCGGTGGAGCTCAACTCCGACGGGCTACTGCTTGTTGTCAGCCGGACACATATGGGTCGAGGGTGGCGGTGCTCCTACTTGAACGGGGTGAGAGAGACAGAGAGTTTAGAGAAAGAAAGAGGGAAAAGAGAGGACGAGGGGCACGGGAAGGGACGTGACGTGAGTGACCGGTGCAGGAGAGCTCTATCT
Organism: Triticum aestivum; assembly: GCF_018294505.1. Lineage (NCBI taxonomy): Eukaryota > Viridiplantae > Streptophyta > Magnoliopsida > Poales > Poaceae > Triticum > Triticum aestivum. Next base: position 278,461,703 of record NC_057797.1, on the reverse strand, counting down.
TGGCGGCGCGGGAGTGCTCGGACAAAGGCGGCTGCGAGGGCTCTATGTTGTTGGTCTTCGGGAAGGACGAACAGGAGGCACGGGAGCTTGGCTCCATGGAAGTGCTCGAGAGGGAGGGGATCCAGATGCGGTTCCTGCCGATCCAAAAGCGAGGGAGGCTGGGCGCTTGGTGGTTGGATGGATCTGGCTGGTGGTGTGCGGTGGTAGCTGAACGAGAAAGAAGGTGGGTGGCTATGGTTGGCTCGATGTGGACTCCGAGGAGGATTTGGAGAGAGGGTGGCGGCGGATGAAGTGGATGGATGGGACATGAGGCCTAGAAACTAGGGTTACCCACACTATATATCAAGCCGGTTAGGTTTAGGGGTATTAGGTCCCTCCGATCCTAATCGGACGGTTTGAAGAAAATGCTTTGAGAGTCCAAAAAAATAATCGCAGATGTTTTAGGGATGTTAGGGGATGATCCGGACCCATCGGTGACGACAAAGTGGGTCCGATTTTGGGACAGCTTCAGAAGCGCAGTCGAGGGGGTCGATGCACAATGCAAGGAGTGGTTAGGTTGGCTGCAGGTGGACTATGAAGAAGGGCTTGAACTGAGAGGAGAGAAGGGAAAACGACCCAGCATGGGTTTTCGGAGACCAAAAACATCCAACGTTTGACCGACTATAATGCCGCTATAATTAACCATTGTGGTGTTAAACGAACTCCGAATGCGATGAAACTTGGCACGCGACCTACTGAAAACATAACAACACCGCATGCCTACTTTCAACCCATTCCGAGAACATTTTCTGGACACTTATAAAATATTATTTCAGGCGTGCCACGGGCGCGTGCAAGTGTGTCTGGGCTCAGAACGGACAACAAAGAGAACTGGGAGACCCGGACAAATGCAAGTTTTGAAAACATGCGGATGCAATGCGGATGATGACATGGCAAGATGCAACACGCAAGCAGATGACAAGGCAACAACAGCGAAAAACTGGAAGACACCTGGCGCTTCGAACTCGGGGCATCAGAACACTCCACCACTACAAGAGGATGTCATCCCGAGATCTAAGGATGGCACCGGAGAGAAACAGAAGAGGAAGAGAAGAAGTAAAACTAAGTTGCTTCTTTGACAAATGAGTGAAACCAAAGAACCTTGAGAGGTTGAACAAATTGAAAGAAAGAATACAACGAAGTTGAACAAAGTTGAAAACACTTCGTTAGAAAAGAGGATCAAGGAACATTACGATAACCTTGTAGGTTGAAAGACATAAGAAAATTGTTACAATGGACAAGAAGTACATGCAAGCACTCCGGTAGAAATGAGATGTACAAGGAACGATAAAGATCAATTACTACAACACTCCGGTTGGAAATGGAAGGCATAGAATATGAACTTGGCAAAATGAAAGAACTTGGATGAGACTCTGGTTAGAAGAGGAATGATAGACACAACACTCGGGTTAAAACAGGATAGAGAAGGAATAAGGATGATATAATTTGGACAACACTCCGACTATAAATGGAAGGAATTGAACATGAACTTTACAAAATGAGAGGATACTTGACGAAATCAACAACACACTGCCTCCGGAACAAATGAATGGAAAACTAGATGGTTGGAAAGAAAAGAACGGAGAAGAAGAATGGAAACTCTCGCAATTAGAATTGAAAAGGGCATTCTTACGAAGAAAAGGTTGAATGGAGTTGTTGGAAAATCAACAACAACAAAAGCAAGCTAGCTTGTAGTGGTCTTATGGAGAACATCTCAAAACTATGAGGTGAAATCTGCCACTAACGGAAACAATAGATTGGATTGATATCAATGAGGAGATGAGAAACTTATATCACCGGAAGCATAAATGAAGAACATGGGTCATTTATGAGCACCATAAATAGCAACAATCCATAGGGAAAGCTTTAGGTGAAATATAAACCAATCTAATTCCAATGAAGAGATTTATTGGTTGAAAAGATGTCTTGAGCGAAGAGAAAATGATGGATTTAGATATGTCACTCTTGAAAACTTGTGAATCATGAAATACGAAGGGAAATTATCAACAATGACATAACACCACCTCAAAAGATGAGATATGAAAGAATTGCACTTCGGAATGCAAGATGAAGAATGCTTGAACTCCACAAAACAAGACATGTGTTTAACACCATGTTTATTTTTGAGTATAGCTTGGCGGAACTTAACTTCGAGACAAATCTTGACAAAGACTTGAAGAATGAAAGGAATCCTTGATGAACCACCATGTAGAGCCTCCATGAAGAACTCCGGTAATAAAAGGATGATAAAAAGAAAGAGAAGTTGAAAACACAAGGTGAAGCCTTGCAATGATTTAGATGGAGCTTCACGACGATGTAACTGAGAAAACTTGGAACTCCGGATAAGAAAGATGAGCAATTGAAAACAAGAATTTTGATGAACCTTCGGAATAAGGATTTGAATTTACACGATGAAACAGGAATAATAATTACTTTATGCTTATCCTTCATCAATTAAATTGATGACAAACAATGGATTTGGCATAATACTCATTCTCATTGGAAATGATTAAAATAGATATAACACCAACTTGGGAAGGTCTTCAATGAACCGCCGGTAGGATTTGGAAACAACGAATGAATTGATATGATAATGAAGGAAGAGGAATCTTGAATGAACCACCGTATGAATTGAAAATGAAAGTAGCAAAGACACAATTCACCGGGAAGAATTGGAAAAGGAATGAAGATACTTGAGGGAATTTAGATACATGAGAACGAAGAGATCACGAGCGGACTAGAGAATACTTGAATGATGCACCGGTAAGAATGGAGAACGAGAGCTGAAAGCAAAGGATGAATAAACTCGAAATGATGGCCTTTGGAGAATCAAACTGAAAAGACTCATGAATTGCTCCGGATGGGTGAAAAGCATTCTCACAATCGAAAACATTTATGAGAGGATGGCATCAAGCTTGAACTACACATCTTCGAGAGAACGGATAAGATTTGGAGAAAACTCTTCAAATGTTGAGAATGACAATGAGAAACACCACCATGAATTGTTGAGATACTGCGGGGTGAAAATTAGAAAGGTTGAAACAACGATGAAAAGAATTTGAAAGATCTTGGAGAAAGACATATGACTAATGATAATTCATTCCTACGTCAACTTTGAAAGAATTTGAGGATAGCTCCAGAAAAATTAGAAGAGTCGGGTAAGATCCTAGGAAAAGACATGTGGGTTAGGGCCCACTCAAAAGAAACATTGTTGATGATTTAAAAGAGATAACGTGCCGATTGAATTAAATAACTTGAATGAGATAACACCGTCGAAATAACTTGAACGAATTGATAATCGATATCTTCGGCACTCTAGAACAATTGATTAGCGAGAAATGGATGATTAATAGGTGCACCGACATGAGAAAACATTTGAAACGAGGAAAGGATATGATCGACAAAGATTGACTCGAATTCACCGGAGAAGAAAAGACAACAAAGAATAATAAACTTGTAGAGCATCTTCATGAGAACCACCAGGTAAAAACATTGAGGAAAGAATGAAGAAACTTCACATCCATAAGATGGATACTTGATTCAGAAATCTGAGTCCTTGAAGAAAAAGGGGTGGGTGGGCGGGAAAACAAAGGCAACTTGGGCAGATGGAATGGATATGTAACACCCTCGATGCGACTATAGCTCCCACGTGTCGAGGCACGACTTAGAGACATAATCACATTGAAGGCCTATGTCGCAAGTTAGGCAATCTTCACAACATCCCATGTAATATGATAATAAAAGGGGAGATAACATAGTTGGCTTACACTCGCCACATCAATCAAGTACATAAATAACATTACATCACCCAAACACTCATGGCCCGACTACGGCGCCAAAATAAAAGAGAACCTAACATGCGACACGGTCCCAATCACCCCCAACTGGGCACCACTACTGATCATCGGGAAAGGAAACATAGTAACGTTGAGAGTCTTCGTCGAACTCCCACTTGAGCTCATACGCGTCTCCTGGAGCGGAATCATCAGGCCCTGCATCTGGTGTAATAGTAATCTGTGAGCCAGAGGGACTCAGCAATCTCGCACCCTCGCGATCAAGACTATTTAAGCTTATAGGTATGGCAAGGTAAATATGAGTGGAGCTGCAGCAAGCGACTAACAAGTATGGTGGCTAATTTTTTGCAAAAGAGAGCGAGAAGAGGAGGCAAAGCGCGAGCGAGAAACTAGAGAGCAACCTGTGCAAACATTACTCCAACACCGTGTCCACTTCCCGGACTCCGCCGAGAAGAGGCCATCACGGTAACACACTCAGTTGATTCATTTTAATTAATCAAGGTTCAAGTTTTCTACAACCGGACATTAAAAAATTCCCATCTGCCCATAACCGCGGGCACGGCTTTCGAAAGTTCAAATCCCTGCAGGGGAGACCCAACTTATCCCATGACAAGCTCTCACGGTCAACGAAGGAATAGACCTCCTCCCAAGACGTTCCGATCAGACTCGGTATCTCGGTTACTCAAGACACTTCGACAGGTTAAAACAAATCCAGCAACACCGCCCGAATGTGCCGACAAATCCCGATAGGAGCTGCACATATCTCTTTCTCAGGGAACACTCAGATGAACACTACGTACAACTAAAACCAACCCTCAAGTTGCCCCGAGGTGGCGCTGCAAGTGGCTCTGTTTGGACCAACACTCAGAGGAGCACTTGCCCGGGGGGTTTTAAAATAAGATGACCCTCGGGCTCCGGTAACCCAAGGGAAAAAAAGGTTAGGTGGCGAATGGTAAAACCAAGGTTGGGCATTGCTGGAAAAGCTTTAATCAAGGCGAACAATCAAGGGGTTCCCATTATAACCCAACTGCGTAAGGAACGCAAAATTCGGGAACATAACACCGATATGACGGAAACTAGGGCGGTAAGAGTGGAACAAAACACTAGGCGAGAGGCCGAGCCTTCCACCCTTTACCAAGTGTATAGATGCATTAAGATAACAAGATAATATAATGATATCCCAACAAGTAAATAAATGTTCCAATGAGCAATGGCCTCCAATCTTCACCTGCAACTTGCAACGCTATAAGAGGGGCTGAGCAAAGCGGTAACATAGCCAATCAATGGTTTGCTAGGACAATGGTGGGTTAGAGGTTTGACATGGCAATTTGGGAGGCTTGCAAGCAAATGCTAGGCATCGTAGCATTGGCATAGCAAAAGAGCGAGCAAACTAGCATAGCAAAGATAGTAGTGATTTCGGGGGTATGGTCACCTTGCCTGCACAGTTGTCAGAGTTGATTGGATCCTTGAAAGCAAACTCAACGGGCTCCTCGTTAGAGAACTCGTCTCCCGGCTCTACCCAAATAAGACAAACAAGCAACAAGGATACAATCAACCACGTGCAAACTCAAACAACACGATGCAAAGATGATATGCTATGCGGGATGCGATGCGGTATGCAAAATGCAAGATATGACAGGAAATGCATGAAACTGGCCTCAACTTGGAATTCCAAGTGTGCCACTGGAAAGATGGGATGAAATCGCTTGAAAACTATATAAAGAACGCCGGAACGGAGTTACGGTTTGGAAATGGCAAGCGATTCAAAAATGACACTAGTCTGCGATTTACAGCAAGTAGGCATCTAAATGCAACAAAATGAACATGCTACAACACCCAAACATGACAACAAAATACACGGCAGGGATGCACACAAGATGCTTAACAAAAGTCTAGCACTGAGCTACGGCCAAATCATCCATTAACAGGTTCAAACAAGCATGGAAAAAATGCATATGACAAACAGATCTCAGACTTAGTGAAATCAACACTTGTCTGGAATTTCAGATCAGGTAGCCCTCTTCGGAGCAACAAAACTACATGCTACATGATCTGAACATGGCAAAGTAAAGCATGGCATGGAGCTACTCAAAGAGCTTAACAAAAGTCCCTTAGTAACCTTGAGCCAAAAGGGATCAGAAAATACAATTGCAAGCATGTGAACATAGCAAAAACATAATCAGTTTTCATACTGGCACATGCTGAAATATAACTCAAGTAGGCATGTTTACGAGCTCGATGCACTCATTACGGTGCAAGCCATGGCAAGAAAACCATACATCCATCAAGAAGGCACAAAATACAAGCTAGACATGTCAAGAACAATAGCATAGCATGCACGGGTCAACTACAACATCACCGGCAAAATTGCAAACAAGTTGACAATCTGCCCAGATTCACAAAGTAGCAAAAATAGAGCTCGATTGACTCAAGCTAGGTTGCTCCATAATTGCGAACAAAGACATGTATGGATAGAGCACTACAAGATTAACAAAACATCCTTACTGACCATCCTCAAAAGAGGCACGGATCACTAGGAAACAACATGAACATATGGCATCATGAGATAAACAATCCCAGGACTTAGTGAAATTACTAAGTCCCTGAAAACAGATTTACCGAGTGCCTCACTTTGCAAGCTTGCACTAGTCACCTCACACATCACAAAACTACATTGGTTGCACCTATGGAAAGATGACAAAACCCTTAACAAAACATATGTAGAGCATCAGGGCATATCTTGCACACAATAATCATGGCAAAAATGACAAAAGTGCTAAACGGAGTAGCAGATCTGACAATTAACTCAAGTAGCCCTCTTATAACAGCATTTTGGGCATCAAGATTGACTCAAATGAAAATGATGCAATGCAATGAAATGATGTACTCTCTGAGATGAACATTTTGATATGCTATATGCATGAATCGGAGCTACGGATGCAAAGTTACGGAGCCGTGAACATGAGCACTTGAACTGAAAATTTCGGGACTTAGACAAAAAATATCACCCTAGGGTTACTGTTCACCGGATCTAGATCTGCACGCAAAACGAGGTTAGATGGAGCTCTCGCCGGAGCTCACTGTAGCAGGCCGGGCCGGCGGGTGAGGAGGTGGCCGGAGCGGGGTAGTGCTCGGACGCGGCGGCCGGGGCGGCGAACGGCGGAGGTCGGGGCGGCGCCGGCTCGGGGAGGCAAGGGCGAGGCGGCG